>NC_052397.1:2745000-3050000 GCF_009389715.1 Phoenix dactylifera | reverse complement strand
AGCATCGGTCACAGGCCACGGCGGCCGCAGGCCGTCGGCCGCGAGCACCAGTTGCGGCCGGTGTCGCTGACCGGCCGGGCAGCGCTGCCGGCTGTGGCTCAGGCCCTCCCCGAGTCCGATCTCCACTCCACAGGAGAAGAAAGAAGGGGAGGAAGAAAAAGAATAAGAGAGGAAGAGGAAGAATATATATATAAAAAAAAAACATACCGGTGGTTGATCCACAGCCGCAACCGCGGGCGCCGGCCTCGGCCGTGGGCCGCAGGTCATCGGCCGTGGGACGCGGGTCGCCGGCAGCGGGAGGCAGACGCGACCGCGGGCCGCCGATGCGCCCCCGAGCACGACCACGGGCACGGCCGCGGGTGTGGCCGTGGGCGCTGCAGGCCGGCCGCCGGGCGCTGTAGGCCGGCCGCCCGGCGCCATCGGCCGCTGCCCGTTCCTCCCAAGCCTCCCGACCTCGCCCTCCTCCCTCCATGGGAGAAGAAATAAGAAGAAAGGGGGAAGGAGAAATCGGGAGAAGAGAAGAGGAGAAGAAGAAAAAGAAAGAAGAAAGAATGGGAGAAGAAGGTTCGGGAAGAAGGAAGAAAAGAAAAAGAAGAAAAGAAGAAAAAGAAAAGGAAAGGAAAGGAAAAAAAAAAAGAGAGACCCTTAACGGGTCCGACCTAACGGGTCTGATCCGAGTACGGGTCCGAATCTGTTAGGCCCAAATAAAAGAAAAGAAAAATGGGTTTAGCCAAATTTGAAAAAAACCGAGCCCAGTCAGATTGGGCTAAGTCCGGACGAACCCAAACTATAAATTGGGTTAAATCCGAACCAAATTAAGCCCAATTGAGTTGGGTATGAACCTAATTAAGCTGAGTTAGTCTCAGCAGACCCAAATTGAATATGAATCAAGCCCAATTCAAAACCAGTTTAACTAAATTTAGACCGAATTGACTTTGGGCTGACCCTGACTCAAGCCTAGATGAGCCACATTGACCCTGGACCAAAATTAAACCTAATTGGACTTGAAATTGAGCCCAATAACATAATCAGAAGACCAAATTGACCCGATAGGGCTAGACCCAATCAGGAACCGAGCCCAATTCTTTAATTAAAGACCCAATTGACCTACGTGAACCCAATCTGGTTCTAAATCGAGGCCAAGGGCTCTAAATTAAATAAATTGGACTTGAGATGCAAGCAAGTAAATTCATGTTATGATAAATTAGAAAATTATGAAATAAATAGAGAATAATGTGACCCCTATGTGATTTATTTAGGTGATCAAGGATTTGTCATCCGGACGTAAGAAACTGGAAAGCATATTGCTGTAAGTAACCTTGGCACTGATCTTAAAGTTTTTAAAGTACTGTTTATTTACAATTATAAAAATGTATTGGTTATGATATATTTTTCTCAAAATTAGGATCAAGTATATGATTGCATGTAATTCATGAATTTGATTAAAGAGCATCCTTCATGAATATTTGATGGTGTATGAGTTATGAAATTATGATTATGTTAGACTGTATGAAAAATGATATTTGAGGCATGTTTATGCATTTTAAATTATATAATGCCATTTATCATTTTCAAACCTATTTATAATGATTATGATTTATGAAAGAAAAAGAATATGATTTATGAACTCTCAGATAGCTATGACCACCTCTAGAAATAGAGGCCAGTCGACACCCTGGAGCTAGCATCCAAAGAATAATAGGCCCTCTGCCAACGGGTTAAAGTTGGTAACGAATAACAGAATTAGTCGACTAAGATTAACAGGCCCTGTCACGGGATTATAGTGACCATAGCAGCACATCCGTCTGAGAGTATGTTTTATACAGTATGGATAAATGGCAATATTTTTATATGACTTGCATTATTATGATTATGAACTTTTATGGATAGAACATGCATTGCTTTATGACCTGATTTGTGTATATCATCTATAAAATATTTTATTTTACTACAACTGTTGGCTTTTTAATCACTGCATTGGCATAATTGTACTTGATCCAATAAGATAGTACCTGGTTACTTACTGAGCTGTGTAGCTCATACCTTTTTATCTACTTTTTTTTCTACAGATGAATAAGACCACTAGGAGCAGGGAGCTTGATGTTATTCAGGGTTGGGGTAATTGAAAATGTTATGTAATAATCAGATTTTAGAAGCTCTGTACTGTTCCAACTTCTTCACTAATGTTATGACATTAGTAAATGAAACTATTTATTTTTATTATGAAATTTTATGTGGCTTCGTGTTATTGTGTGCATAAGATAGCAATAGCACGGCCGTGTCATGATCCGGATTTGGGGCGTGACACCTCACATATTCCTTAATCCTCTTTCACCTAATTAAGTGCACTACTGGTGAAATTAAATTAAAGTTTTGCCCCTAAATAAGCTACACCAATAATTTATATGCAGAAAAGAAAAAAAAAAAAAAAGATGATGATAACAACTGTTGAAGAGCAATAAGCAACTTGTAAGGAGTAAGATCTCACCTGAGGAAGTGGTAATGCAACACACAGGTCAAGTATAAAATTATGTCGAAGATAATGAAGAGCAATTCTCTTTGGTTGATCAACTAAATCCCCAGCACCCACCACTCTAGATTCAGGAGCCACATATGCCACCCTGAACTGCAGCAAATGATATGATTATATTGATAAGCAAAGTTCAATATAACTTATGCTTATGCAGGTTAGATATATGAAAAATGATTTTATTTCACATGGCTAATTGTCAGATTTACAAAGAGTGAATGATTCATATATACATATAATAGTAAAAATAGGCACAAGCTTTACCAAGCAAACTCTAAGCCTCTGAGGGCTTGTAGACTTCAAAACTCATATAAAAGAAAATGAGACAGGCAACATTTAAGGATGCAATTATTCTGATACAGGGAAGGAATAAAAATTCTGAGGGATCCAAAATGTTGATGTTCCATCTTTTAAATCCTGCAAAATAGGCTATAACAAGCAACTAGTTCTTTACCCTCACGTAGGAAACACATGCTCATTTTTGCACGTGTTGATTAAATATACTAACACAAGAACTAGTAACTGGCTGCTTTTTGTCAGTACTTCTTTGCAATCAGGGAATCTTTTCCATCAGAATAGCAAAGTCTTAAAACATTTCAGACCCAACTATAGTAATAATAACCAAGGGCAATTACCCAGTTATGTTCCAGCAATCTGGGGTCCAGGGAGGGGCATACTAAGGAGACCTAATGTTTGGCCCTTTTTTTTTCTCACAAAGCGGCTGGCATAGGACTCAAACCCCTCTATGTACTAATAAACAATTTTGTGAAAAAGAAGCATAATCATTGATCATAAGCAGAATTCCAACTTTGGTACTCATAATTTGACCACAAGATTGCACAATCAGTGAAATGTTAAAAAGATAACAGCTTTTAGAAGGAAAAAACATTAAATGAGCAAACTTTGAGCATTAAATATGTCAAATACTCATACATTTGCAACTTCATGAGATTTTGTGTTTTCACAATTGCATATATGAAGCATGCACATGGATATGGAATACAAATACAACATTACATGGATATGCCAATACAAGAAGTCTTGAAAGTGTAGGACATGATGTGGCTAGGATATGTCGAGAAATACATGTATTTTATACGAAAATACATGTATAACTATGTAGATATACGTCTACGTACATATATACGGATGTAAAAAAGTATCTATAAAGGATGGTATGCTATTGAAAATTCACAATAACATAGACCATACTTTATACAATAGTATCAACTTTACAAGCTCATAATTTAGTCATCCTTCACCATAGACCCCAGCCTATACTTCATGTTTTATCATTAACATCATAACCTCCAATATTAATATTAACCATTAAAAAGCTAATATTAAAAAAAAGCACGCTCCCCCTCATTTTTGAAGGTATCGAGGTAGCATCTCAAGTGTATATGGGAAGTATCCAGAATATTATTTTTTAATTTTGAAAAATAGGATACTTAACACAAGTATATGACACATATCTGGGAAGTATCTAATGAGTCTTGATACCTGATATGTATCTAATATGGACACCACATGTGATTTGAAGTATCCTTGCTTCCTCAGATTGTATGTATTGGCATTTAAAACTCTATTAAGGCCAAATCAACTTGCAATATGCTAGTCAAAACATGGTAACCCTATTAATCATATGGTTGGTTTGGTCTCTTGATAGAAGTTCTTAATGATTGCAACTTTATTGTCTCATTCTATAGAAAGTAGGCTAGTGTAGGCTAGTATTTTTTTCTTCCCACCTCATCCAAGTTCCAAGTATCAGCATTGTTCAACTAAAAGAGAAAGGATAATTATGAAAAAAAATGCTAGTGAACTGAGACCAATATTATGACGGGATAGGCCTCTTCAAAAGCACCAAGTAGTTTCACCCAAGTAACTGACCTGAAGAAGCATGTGTATGAAGTAGATGAAATCAATTACACTTCTCACAATTGCAAATGATGTTGCCAAGGACCAGTCCATGATTATACACTTGTTGTCCTGCTCTTGAAAGGAAAAAATGGAAAGAAATATTATTATGTACCAAAAATGGACCAAAAAGATTCGAAAGGTTGGGTTCATGCATGAACATATCAGATGAAAGTCATAAAGCTTGATCATGCAAGTGATGCTTTAGATAATTTAGTCCTAAGAATTAAAAAACTGTTAAACAATATGTCATGTAAGCATGATATTTAAAACAATATAAAGCTAAACCAGAAAAATAAGGAATAGTCAATATTGAATATATCTCTTGTCAATATTTTTACAGGTAATATTAAAATGCAAATAAAAAATTAAACCTTGAACAAGGGTCTCCTTAAATATATTTTTTCAACCTAAAAAGAACTATATTCTATTTTAGATTGAATAAAATCTCAATTAAAAAATAAAAAAAAACAACATGTTATTAAGCATATTATGCTACCTTCAAAGGAAAAGAAGAAAAGGAAGTGTAACAATCTTATATTTAACCTCAAGAGGTATATTATTTGCAAGAACGAGAATGCTTCATTGATATATGGTTCTTGCAAGCATTTCTATGCCCCCTTGCCATACATCATTCCCATTGCTGGTCCATTTTTCATCCACAATATTGATCAAAGTAGCGGGTCTGAGGAGGATGCATGACAGTAAGAAAAGCTTTAGCATATATCAGGATATTTGTTCTGAGTTTGTGGTAAACTGACATCAGGTAGCATTAGAAATGAACACACGTAAGAGTACAAGGAGTCGCACCAACAATAGAAAAGGTGCTAAGAAATCCTTTCAGATGGGTGGGCAATGTGCAGCATACACCAAAGACAGATTTAGCGAGGTGGGATCGCAACTATGGATCAGAAAGGAGGACCAAAAGACTAAGAAGATACTTGGATGAAAGTAGCTATGCTATCTATAAAAAAAGATGTGAAAGAATTTGGCATGGACTAAGAAAATAATGGCAAAATAATCCATATATGCATCAGTGGACCACATCAATGTAAAAGACCCCCAAGTAAATAACTTGAGATTCAATAATTATATATTTTAGTTGATAATTGAAAGGAGCTCTTGCTTCCATAGTTGTTCTTTCTATGTTGCATTAATGCAACTTCTAAATTTACCCACTTCTGTGTCGATTCAGACAATTCTGGAAACTAGATCAAATTTAGTTAACTTTTGATCTGCACTACTAGTTGGCATTGGAATTCTGTACCATGAAAAATATAAAGAATGTAATGTATGAACCATCTCTTATATAATTTATGTATTTCCAGAAGGTATGAAGAAGTTAAAAGACAATGTACTTAACTGATTAACTAAAGAGACGAGAAAGAAGTCCAAATAACTGAACAGAGGAAGAACAAAAATTGCTCTTGATGACTCCTGCTGTTTCAATATTTCATAAAGTATCATGCCTATGTTCTGATATCATGATAATAAGCACTTGTATATATTCATATTGTATTGAGGCAAGCTGTGGATGTGTCATGATAAAAAGTTATCATGTTTCAAGTTTTTGAGTTTCTGCTAACAATGGAATAAAACACAAAACATACTATCATGAATGATACTTATTCTCTCCTTCATAATTTTGAAGGCACGGAATAATATGCATATACAAGGATGTTGTCTCAAATCATTGATGCATATAAGTAAATCTGATTAATCCAAATGATTTTAGTGAACTATAAGAAATATGCTAACATACAACCAATTTCTGCTTAGAAAAGAATGAAACATGAGAATTGAAGCTCACCAATTACAAGACTAATTTAATGCATGAGCATAGCATAAAATTACATAATTAAGCTTAAAACAAAAAAGAAATCGTTTGATGGAACCAGGATGTACTCCCTAGATGTAGAAAAAAGCAAATGCATACCATTTGTATAGAGGGAAGCAAGAAAAATATTGGATCAAATACAACCATCAGCAGGCAACAAATAAAAATAAATTGGTTCCATTGTTGGATAACCCTGGTATGTGGATTCATGATTGGAAAATATGAATAAAAACAAGAAGTAATTTTCCTTGCCCCTCCTTCAGCATCCCCATATAGAATTTCATGAAGCTGCACAAGAAAAGAAACAAAGAGAAAGTAAAACACAAATTTAACTAATAATACATGAAAGCTTAGATAATTTATGCTATATAAAGTCATCCATAGTGATATTGAATCCTTCACAGACATTTTTCTTTTAAATTTTAACTAGAAATAATCTAAGAAGAGCAGTATGATCGACCAAAAAAGCTAAGGAGTGATGCAGAACTCGTTAAGCTAAGACAAAAATGTGCTTCAGAGTATTAGCATAAATTTCTTTGATCAATGCTTGATTGGAAAACGAGATAATAGATGATTTGGTCAGTTCAGTGCCCTTCCCTCCGTAATTTTAATTGAAAAAATTCTGCCATCTTTGCTTATATGCGCTGCATGCCTGTATAATGCCATTTTCATGTAACAGTAGTAGAATCCTGGTTCAACAACAATCAAGTACTCTACTTAAACCAGTGAAAGCTCATGTCCGCACTTTTAGGTGAAAGTCAACCTTAAGGTCGTGGTAATTGGTTAACATAACTCCCAGTCATTTCCTTGATAAAATAAGTAGTCTATGATATCCATTCAACATCTAATTATAAATTTTAAACACATGTTACTCATCATAATGGTTGCATAGGTTTCCATGCACAAAAGGAGAGTTTCTGAGGGAAAGAAATGCACCTTGCTATCAAGATGAATTGAACCTCGGAGATGATCCCATTTCACTTTATAAGCTGCTGGACAATTAATGCAATCAGGATTGCTGCATAACGCCAAGCTCCCAGATTTTGGCAGATGCTCATTCCTTCCTTCATGTTTACCATCTGACCGGTTCTTCCGAGCGGTTTCTTCAGGCATTACTGCTGGTAAGTTATGTTGTTTGCCAAACTTGGAGCCAGAAACCTTATCAAGCTTCTGCTTGCCACATAGAGGGATGCTTAAAGGTACAAATTGTGTTGTCCTCTTGCTACACGGATGACCAGTATGAGACACAAAGTCATCCTCATTTTCATAGGATGAACTTGCTGGCTTAGACATGGATGCACTCCCAGCAGTTGAATTTTGATATTCACCTTCTCTGTTTGAAGGCATGGGAATTTGAAATTTGACCCAAACCAGATACTTCTCAAGAGCTGGCCTTGGATAAGAGGACATTTTGAAATGCATGTGAGCAAAATGACAACGACAACAACAACAAAGATGGAAAAAAAAGAGATAAATTACCTTGAATTACTCATCAGTTTGATCAAAAATGTTCCTCGATACTTGAGAGTATTAATGAAAATAAGAAATTATTAGCAAATAAGAAATGAATATGTATATAATTATTTTCCATCTAAAAAAAATTCATAATCTATTTGATGTACAAAATTATTAAATATTAAAATTTTCATGAGATAAAATATGAGCGAATTCAATAGAAAGGACCCTAAGCAGGTTTGAAACTATGATAATTTGGTCAAAAACCACAGTTCCCAAAGCTTGTTTCTACCATATGGAGCTAGCTTTGTGAACTTGATTCACCAGCATTCTTTTAAATAACCTGGACAAAAACAGAAAGATAGAACTGAATATTTTTTTTGCAAGAACTAATCTTTTTCCAAAAACAAATTTAGAACCATGTAACAATTCTAATGTTCATTAAAACAAGAGGATTTAAAGAAATATTTATTTGAAATCTTAAACTATGAGTGGATTCCCAAATCATGTCGGCCAGTGCTAAAGTGATTGGGCTTGGATGGAAGTTACAGGCACAAATTAAAGAAACTTTAAGCACTAATTAAAGGAACCTGCCCTGATGAAGAGCATGATTCCAACAGAAATGAATTAAGCAACTTTTCGGGCAAGGCATGTTGGTCATAAACCCACAGTTGCAATATGACAACTAAAATTTTTGAATGTTATTAATTCTAATAGATTGTCAAGAAAATGGTGAGCTCATTCACAATAAAAATATGACATATCACATTGTACTTCATATCGCGTGCAAAATGACGCCGGTTCGTTATCTTAAATTATATGCTAACAAGCTTCAGGCCTAACTATATATTTCAAAGATGTTTGCAGATTTATTAGTTTTCATGGGCTGATCCACCTTCTGAATCACAAATAACAGAAGCCTTCTTATTCATTTAAAAATTTATAGCATATGCCAAACTTTGGAATTTTGAACCAAAAAAAACCTTGATCAGGATGTGTATCACACATATATATGGTTTCACTATAGTAAACCTCCCAGAAAAGGGGAATTTCTAATCTGTCACAGGTGATGCAACCCCATCTTTAAACCCCATCTTTAAAAATGGGTTTGGTTATTACAGTCAATAGTAGACGCAAAGCTACCAGAGAATAATTTTTCTTTTAAGATTTCAGACTAAAAATAGTAATCCTGAAAGAGATGATAAATATGAAACCACAGAGAATAAATTTCAAGATCTTAGCCTGGCGCAGAATTCCTGAAAAAAAATAAAAGATTAAAAAAACCCATAGTTTGCAAGAAAACATTGTAGCATTTCCTAGAAGAGAAAAAGAATGAAAGAATCTCAAAAAATATTAAAGATTTCACAAGAAAGCATTTTTAAAGAAGAAGCCAAGAAACTCTCGTAAAATTAAAGATTTCATGCCAAAGATAGATATAGAATTCCCGAAAAACGTAAAAGGAACCCCAAAATTTACATGAAAATGATGTCACAGAAGAACCAAGATTCCAGACAAGAATCTCATATTAAAATTCCACAAAAGGGAAAAGAACAAAAAAAGATCCTACAGCTCGCAAGAAAACGATGTTAAAGAACAAGACAAGAAACAAAAATAGTAGCAAAAAATTGGCGACAACGCGAACGAGAACCAGCGCTCGAGAATGTTCGCATGAAAACAGAGAAGGAATTCTTTATACACCAAAAATTTCCCAAGAAAACGTTGTACAAACTTCAAAGAACATGCCAAGACACAAATACTAAAGAAATTGGGGAAGAGGAGAACCTCGTCGCTAGTGAGCCGTCTTCTTCACATGAGAGAGCGAGAAGGAGAGGGAAAGAGCGTTTTGCCTCCAATTCAAAGTTCGAGAGTGACTTCGCATGCAAGCCACCCCTCAAATAAAATTTAAGAAATAAAATGTTTTACATAAACACCCTTCTAAATATTAAATTTTGCATGAATATGTTTTCCAAAATTCATATTTACATAGCATATCCTCGTAAAACACTTATTTTGCTATTCTACCCCTTTTTATCATTATTTTTGCATATATACCCATGCCATCTAAGGCTGCAAATGGGTCGGATCGACCCGAGACCCAACCTGGCCCGATTCGCGTAGACCCGATCCGATCCGAATTTTAGGACCTGCGGATCCGGGTCGGGTCCTAAAATTAGACCTGAATCATTTTCTGGATCGGGTCTGGATTCACCGAACGGATCCGATCCGACCCGAATGGATCGAAGAGAGAAAGAGAGGGGGGAAGCAAAAGAGAGGTTTTTTTTTTTTTTTTTTGTGTGGGTCGTGGCACTATTGGTCTGTGAGGATCCTCTCTCGGTCTATTACACTGTTGATACCTCTGGTGACTCGGTAGCAGGCTTTTTTTTTTCTTTTTTTTCCTTCTGTTTTTTGGTTTCTGTTTTTTTTAACTTTTGCAGGGAGGAAGTGAGGGAACATCGAACTGAATATGGGTCATGTGCCAGTTTTCTGCAATGGAATTGGATTTTGGAAGAAGGTCTGGGATTTTTTTTGTCCTCGTGAGAGGGGAGCCGGGAGACACCAAGTTCCGTCCAATCAGTCATATGGACAAAAAATAGTGTGATATGAAATTTGGCTTGTAGACCGACTTAGTCAGGGGCCATCTGTTCTGACTGGAGGTCAATTGCAAGTCTTTCAAGTCATGGGTCACCCAGCACCTCATAATTATGATATGACCAAATTAGATTTGCCCAAATCCTTTTCCAAAAGTATAAAAAAATGGGACTTGATTTGGATCCGAACCCGACCCGACTCGGATCCGGACCCGAACCCGACCCGAACTCGACTCGGACCCGACCCGATCCGAACTCGACTCGGACCAAATCCGATCCGATCCGATCTTCAACCGGATCGGATCTGGATCCAAAATTAGAACCCGAACAATAAACCGGATCGGATCGAGGTCACTCAAGACCCGACCCAACCCGTTTGCACCCCTAATGCCATCTAACACCATTAAAAAATAAACAGTTTTAAATTAAAATGACCAAAATATTCTTAATGGATAGATGTACAAAAAAAAAAAAAATTAATAAAGCGATCGCGTTGGAGGACAAAAAAATAATTTCAAAATTTTATTTTATTTTTAATTAAAATAAATATGGTTTTTATTAACGGTGTTAGAACTGTTCTATTAGGAGCATTTGTGCAAAAACAGTATCCTATAAAAGCATAAAAATAAATATAAATTTTAAGAAGGTATTTATATAAATTTAATTTTTTAGAAAAATATCTATGCAAAAATAAAATTCTAAAAAATAATATCAATGATAAAATTCTAAAAAATAATATCAATGACAGAGTGGACTTGACAAAGCCATTAACGCTTTCTTCTTTTGGATAGAAACCATCGGGAGTGGGGGTCCCATGTGGGGTTATTTTTCCGAAAAGGGGAAATTGTTTTTGTTGTAAAGATTTCTTTTGTCTGAGGATCATTAGGCAGAACCTCAATATTTCAAATGTTATGTAGTATAATGAGGAATAAAAGGTTCACATAAAGATTTACTCAGGGTGAGATTTCACGGTGACTTTAGCATTTTTGGTTAAGAAAAAAGGAATGTGATAATTACTGAATCTTTTCTTTAATCACTGTATCTTCCATTTAGATTTTTATACTTTTTTATCTAGTATGGAGTCTACTGTTGTTAAGTAAGTTTGCATTTTTGAAAGATTTACATAAACTTTTCATATCACTTTTGCAATTACTGAATCTTTCTTTGATCACTACATTTATGCATGTCTCGTTTACTTACATTTTTTTTCTTTTGCACTGCTATAGCAATTATTGCATGAGATATTTGGATTTGTCACCCAAGCCAAATGGGAAAGTAGTAAAATTTCTCTCATCCAGTAACTGGATATCTGCATGTCTTCTTACATTGTCTTAAGAGTAATGCTAAAAGGCTCCCATCATGTGCACACAAATAATTCTCATGGCAAAAGATGGTTGGTACAATTTGGAGGATTTGTTGCCAAACATGGAGTAGCTTGAGTATGGAGTTGCCAAATCAATAGTTATTAGCCTAGTGAACTTTTCCTGTGATCATAACGAGTGCCCTGAAGTATTTTCTTAATTTTGGAAAGACGATACATAGGTGGGATGTATGTGTCAAACAAATAGGGTCTGCATTCATCTTCTCATTTTGTGGGGTTTGAGTTTTATTGGTGTTAATTTAGATGGATAAGTGCATTTATCATTGTCATTTGTAGCTCCTCCATTCGATGCATTCAAGTATGAGTAATATAATTGGAATAGAAAGCACCAGATTTAGGGTTCGCAAGCCTTCAACTAATCAAAATCTATTTCATATCCAAGTTGTAAAATTCCTCCGTGATTCGACTATAGAGAATTTAGTGCACACAATAATCTTCCTTCTTAAGGAAGAAGATTTGCCCAACAATGGAGCAGCAAGCTAGAAGAAAGAAGCAACAATAAATGAACTCTCGTGTAGCAATAGAGAATAGAAGTAAAAATTTTATTTGATTTAAGATGCTTTTTATAATGGCTAGACAACCCCATTTATAGTTGTATGACACTTTGAGCCTAGCCATTAATATGTCCCGTTCATCGGTTGTTGAAAAGGCTAAAACTTTTACAAATAAGAAAAGGAAAAAAATATTCTCCTTAATAGGATTTGATTTGGTGCAAATATGTTAGAATTTGATATCGAGTTCTTCTAAATTTGTCTACATGCTATTGGTATCAACCTTATTTAATTAGATCTTTATGATTATTTTCTAACTTGTAGTGGCTTTCTAAAATTCACTTAACCCAAATCCAATATCAAATTCTTTTGATCCTTTGGTCAGCCTTTGATATACATGAGTTCAAATATATGTCGGCCAAGTCTATAATATATGCATCATCCTCTCAGAGTGGAGAGAACTTTTCCTCGAGTTGAAAGCTTTGTAGTTCTCTAACAAAGCAAGGAAGAGCTTCCTCAACTCGGCTTCCAACATCCAAGAATCTCTGGCTAGTTTGTCCTTCCAATTCTCCATAGTGTAGTTCTTGGATTATATTCTCTCTCATGAAACAATTTGGAATATAAAATTGAGTTTCGAAGAAGAGAAAACCATTGGCAAGAGAGAAGTTAGGAGTACCTCCATGCTCGAAGAAAGATCAAACAGCTCCAAAATGTGTATCTTCCTTATACATGGGTTTTAGTAGGTCAAAACTCACTATCTTCATAGAGAGTATAAAATGAGTGGAATATGCCAGCAGCTGAGTGCATCTACTACCCAATTCATCGCATCGAACTTGAGCCCGCTCAAAGTTGAACTGTTGGAGGAACATAGCCTATCTTCCATGTCAGTAATTAAGATGGTGATTGCTATTAAGGAAGGACAATGCCTCATGGTCAGAATAAAACAAAAGGTTACATTGTTGATGGTATGGCTTCCAATATTGCAAGGCTTGCAGAATAATATAAAACTCTACGTTGCTAGCAGAGTAGTGGAGGCTGCTTCCCTCCAACTTTTTAATAAAGTAGGCCACTGGTCAACATTCCTGAGAGAGAATAGCCCGATTGCCACTTGGTTCCGTCGCACTTTACCTCAAATAAAATACTGTGACAATGTCAAGTAGCACCAAGATAGATATTTGTTTGTTAACTTTTCAATTTGTGGAGGCTCTTCTCAATGTTGAGCAATCAAATGAACTTTCCTTTCTTCATGCAATTGGCGATAGGGACAATGATGGAGAAGAAGTTCTTGATGAAGCATCGATAAAATGATGCATGGGCATGGAGGCTCCAGCTATTGTGGATATTTCGGAAAGTTGGCCATTCTCCGGTCAACTTGCATGTCGTCTTTGGATACGGCATATCATAGGAAGATCAATTTAGGCATCATCCAGGAACACTTCTTCGAGTTCATATATAGCTTCTTTTAGCACAAGGTTCCAAGCATCTATCTCAAATGCTTGATTTACTTGCAAGAATTGCAATTGTAAACAAGTATGTTATCAAAATGCACAACTAAAAAACTTTTACAAGTTATGACTGTTTATCTCCATGCTTCTTTAACCTAAAACTACAAGCTATCTTTAATCACATTCTGAGTACCGAAAAGATTTTCCATAAATGAGACCATGTTGTACACCCATGATTGTCGAATGATAATTATAAAATGGATTCCTGGAATGAAAAAGCGTTTTCTTATACCAATCCTTGTCGACTCGAATGGTTATTGTACAAGATATGACATCATCACATAATAGTTCTTCCATGTCAATAAGAGATAAATTGATGAGGCAATCGACCACTGGCACTTAAAAAATAGTACGCACCACCAGTTTTTCCTCCCTGGCAGAAATTAGCTTGGATCCGGCTTACATGCTTGCAAGCAGGCCTCCTCCAGTGCACAGCTGATATTTATTTGCAATTTTTACTTCAGATATCATACTACATCTCTTCCTGCCTGAGACACCATTGGATGTTCTCTAGAGCATTACCACTATCTCTGTACTTTATGAATGCAAGAAAAATAAAGTCCCGGAAAGGAAATAGACGACTCCATGCAGCATCCTCCTCAAGCTACTCACAAGCGAATACCTCATATCTTCAATTTGAGAAAGCAATGCCAATATTTCTGGAAAATATGCCAAACAATGATGATTTTCCAAAGTATATTTTGCATACATGTACTTAAGGGCTTATGGAAAGCATAATGAAAGCTTACCAATAAGTATTCTGAACTGAATATAACTCACATTTGTTCTAATTTGGGAGAGTGCATACGTAACTCTTGAACCTAAATCAATAACAATGTATCAAAAACAAAACCTCAGTTTGCAAGTTTGCAGTCCCAAAGATGCTATAAAACCGTACCAGAGTTGATGCTGGACTGTGATCCTAGGCCATATGCAGCATACCTAGCATATGCAAGAAGACGCACACGTCGTGGTGCACCCAGCTTGCTGATTATGGACCTCAACAATCCGCTGAGAAGAAATTGTGGGAGAATGAATATGATAAAACTGAAAAGAAATTGTGGGAGAATGAATGTGATATATAACATCTATATGCAGCTGAATGAATGATTTCCTACTCTGTTCGTAATATGGATAGAAAGTCATCTGGCAATGATTCTAGGAATGATGAAATGTCTTCCATCCTCAGGGAGCGCAGTTCTTGTTTCAGACGTTTCTTCTCTTCATTTGACATTTGTCCCCCAAGAGCTGATTTGCTGATGAGCAATGCAAAAACAATAGTGTTCCATGAATTCTTGACAAGAAAAATCGCTACAGGAACTTAAAGAGCAAGGAAGAAAAAATGGTAATAACTAGAACAAGTTTAGTGGATGTAATTATACATACCAGAATTATAGCACCGGATTCCATAGAACTTAATATGTTTAATATGTTGATTGGTTCCAGAAACAAGGAAAAATTATTCAATGGATTTAATAAGAATTCATCTTGTATTGTGACTTGTAATTCTGTTCAGAGTGGATATAGGATGAATTTCCCTTTGAAAAAGATTATTTTGTTTAGGACAGGTTTCCTGGCAACATGATTAGGCCCCATTTAAATTAGTCTTACGTACCTAATTGCTATGCAAGGAAAAATAGCAGTATGCACCATCCAACTGATCTGTAGCCCTCAACAGCATGGAATTATGGCCATCTCTGAACATAGGGATATTACAAATGAAACAAAAGCAACTTTTTGCAGCTGACATGTAAGTTCAGACTCAGAAGCTACTATATTCTTAAATTTATTGCTTCCGTATAAGAACTCCCATCTTTTGACATGTGTTTCAGAATAGTTTCCAGAGTCCCAAGTGCATAGCATGTATTTTACTGGATTTTTTGCATGTTTGTGATTTTCACTGATGAGACCCGATGATGCAGTACAACACCCGCACACTCAAGTTTTTCTTTCTCATGTCAAACATGAAGAGCCCAAAACTTCCATTCTGAACTAGGCGAAAGAAAATGCCTGGAAGGGTTTCTAACAGCTACTAGAACAGGAATACATTAGGAAAAAGAAGCCTGAACTAGAGCTACAAGTAATACTTGGATTACTCTGTACAGATATGAGAACAAGACATACAAAAAGAACATGTTAATTAACATGAAAACTAACTTTTAGAAATTGAAAATGTAGATAAAGCTGAAAGCAGTTTGAAGACATTTGTAAAATCCTTGCTTTTCTAGGTGCTTGTTTTATATCTCAATTTTATAATGATATGCAAAAAGGGCAGAAAGTTTAAGTGGAGAATGAAAATAAAAGCTGTCCAGAGAGTTTGAAAGTGAATAAACACCATGGTCTTGCATGAATGCCCCGGTGAAATCAAGAAAAAGCTAAATAATCATTCATATAACTACTTACAACATCAAATCTTGAAAACAACAAACGACCAAAATGACAATAAATGTATATAGAAAGTTAATAAAATCACCTATCTATGGTCCTCCCAGTGAAAATAACAGGGAAGTATTTTGAGTATTTGCCAACGCCAAACCGTTCACCTAGATGTTGTATTTTCTGTGAATCCAATAAAATTAGAGCCTTCCACAGCTGACAATAGTCCAATCTGAACCTTTCATCCAGCTCTCTATAGATTCCATGATCCAAAAGAACTGCATATTTGGAAGGCATGGAAATTATTTGTTGAAATGCATATAGAAGTAAGAGATTCGAAAAATAATAGAAACATTGATGTTTTTCAATTTCCAGGGAAGATAAAGATATAAGGCACACCTAGTGAGAATCTATGATGACCTTCTGGAGAAACCAATATATTTCCAGGGTGGGGATCTCCATGCAGAAAACCATGAACAAATATCATTTCAGCAAATACCTCCATCAATGCTTTGGCAACCTGTGATAACAAACATACAAATGTTGGTTGATATTTATGGAGTGTTAATCTTATTAATGGGCCCTAATAGATGGAGTTGAGAAAATCTCTGAATAGCAATGCAGCAGAGTACAACATAAATAGGCATTCGCCTAATATTAAAAGAAATATAAAAGAACAAAAGACTGACAGACTAGCTAAAACACAGCTTTTATTTTCTCAAACAAATACAAAATACATTAGCAAGAAGAGTATTAAGTTAAATACTTGTCGGCACAAAAGCTGACAAATTGCAACTGATACATCAGAACATTTTTCAAGATTATTGCTTAGGAAGAGGAGTGATATTCCATTTAGTTAAGAAATATGTTACATTTGTTTTAATTTTATTGTTTGTTAAGGATTTCACAGTTGAAGTTCCCAAGAATCGGAATATATGTTCATGTTGTAGATGCATTACAATTATTTGACTTGAAAAAAGAGACCTATTGCTAAAAGTACCATGATAGGGGTTTTGACAGAAGAAGAATTTATTATTGGAGATAAGTAGTAAGTTGCTTGGTCGACTCTCTTCCTCTTTCATATCATGGGCTCTTGCAAGGCCCATATCATCTCACCTACTGGTTGAGAGGATGAATAAGCTATCTGGCTCCTGGAAAAGAAGATATTTGAAAGAAGAACTTGGACTCATGATTCACCCTGACGATTTCCATAACTACCATACATCTTTTTGTTTAGTAAGTATTAGCCATTATTAACAAAGTGGAGAAAATTAAAAGATGGATCAGAAGAGATTAGTAGATCTTGTTTAGCAAAATAAGTTGATAAAGCCCAAGGTTTTCAAAAACTGGCCCATGCTAGTCTGCGACAATGAGCATGTATTGTCCCGAGCATGGAGTGGATGAGCACTCTAGCTCCTGGAAGAGAAGATACTTTTCTTTGGAAGGAGGGCATGGACTCATATGATTCACCCTTATAAATTCGCTACCTACCATACATCTTTTTGTTTAATAAATATTTGCAATTGTTACCAAGTGGAGAAAATTGAAAAATGGGTCAGAAGGTATTAGTAAATATTGTTTAACAAAATAAATATTGTTGAAAAATGGGTCAGAAAACTTGGGGCCTTGAGAAGACGATACACTTTGTATAAGATTTATAAAAGCATGTATAAGAATATAACAATATAAACTGATAGCCTGAGATGGAAACATGTAAACAATATAAAAGCATCACATATTGTTAAAGTTGAAAACAAACCTTCTTTGGATTTATGCCCGAGTCCTTCAGAAAGTCCAAGTCATCGACCTACATATTTAGGCAGCCCTTGTCAAAAGCATAATGTAATCAACAAGAAACTCATATATGTACAACAAAATAAGGCAGGAAGCAAAATGAATATAACTGATAATGTTGAATAATATTACTCGACGGTGACTCAACAAAATAACAGGCAGCAAAATAACACAATAAAAGAATACCAATAATCAATTGGAACTAGTTTAACAAGATGAACCATCATAAAATTAATGAACTAATCCCTCCATATGACAACACATGCATAACCAGCATAAGGAAAGCAAAGGGAAGATAACTAGAGTGAGACTTTAGCCATAAAATCATACAAGAATTTATTATGTAGTCAAGCCACAAAATTATATAATAATTTATTATCTACTAAGCAGGTTACCTTCTTGTACAAATTCTTCTTTTCTCTTATCAAACATATTCTTCTTAAATTATACAAGAATTTATTAGCTACTAAGTGAGCTACCTTATTGTACAAATTCTTCTTTTCATTTATTAAACATAAAGTATTGTTCTTTTAAAAATTGAAATGACAAGAAATACAAATTCACTCTCTTAACTCTTAAGTAATGCCCAACATAGTAGAACAAGTTATTGTCAGATGGTGAAATGAACCAAGAAATATTAGTCTAGATGATGAACTTCATAACTATACTAGTGTCCAGCTTCGTGGCAGAGGCTTGGATTAATGACATTTTCTTGGGAGGAACCAAGGTTTTAAATCCCGTGGGATGGGGGTCTCTCAGTTTCTCCATGGAACAAGATACCCCATTGTCCTGCCCCGTCCCAATAGCGGTCATGGTCATACATCTCGATAGACATCCTCCGTCTCTCGCCCCTTCTACTTTCTTTCTTTCTTTTTCTTCTTTTTCTCCGTCCTTTCTTTATTTTTTTCTACCTTCCTTCTTCCCTTTCCTTTTTCTTGCTTTTCCTTATCCCTTCCTTTACTTCTTTTTTTCTTTTTCTTCTTCTTTCTCTTTCTTTTCTTCCTTCTTTTCTTCCTTTCTCTCTTTTTTTTATTCCCTTTTTTCTTTCTCTCCTTTCTCTTCTTCTTCTTTCCTCTCACTTTTTCCCTGTCTTCATCTTTCCTTCCTTTCTTTCTTTCCTCTTTCTTCTTCTCTCCCTGCATGAATGGGTTTCGAAGTCTCGACACTGTCCTAATTCCATTTTCTCATAGGAACAGGACAAGACGGCCAGGATGTCCCCGATCCCAATAGGACATAAAACCTTGGGAGGAACCATAAAAAATAATGGTGAAGACTTGCATCTGGTCAAGATGTAAAGAGAGCTATTATGAAGCAAATTGCAGCGGCACAGCTGCTAAAGGATTTCTTTTAATCGGTCTTTTTTGAAGACATGGGGCAGACATAATTTCAAGAGTTTTACAATGTTATGCTATGAGATGATAATTTTGTGCTGTTGGACTGAAACAATAGTTTCACTTCCATTTTACTTGAAGTTGGAGGACCCCCAACTAAAAGTTGATAAATTGTAGTATTGTGAAGGCCAGCCACTTATCCTCTTTAAGACTCTCTAAATGAAAAACCTACAATTGCATCAAAGAGACACAATGGAGCATTTTGTATTAAGAGTGAAACATCAAAAATCCCTTGTAAACCGTGTCGCAAAATACTTAGGCAAGCAGTACCTTGTGTCCACTGCAAAATTGCATTGTCAAAACATGGCGTGTTGTCAGATCCTGAAAAGAGCCTGTCACAAGTCAAATTTTGCATTTATAAATGAAAAACTTTAAATATATGCTACTGACTCCTTTTAAGCTCTAGACTTCAAGAATCCAGCACAAAAATGAAGAATCAACTTAAAATTAATTAACTCCAGACAAATTTGTTCCAGAGAAAATGTTAACTGCTTCTGAAAAGCTGCATACCCAGTAAACATGAGGAATTTTGATGATGTTATTCTTTTTGAAATTTCTGGCCGTTCTCTCAGAATTGTTTGCCTCTTGAATGAAATCTGCATAGCAACAAAAAAAAAACAAACATGAAAGCTGCTGGACTATTATTTTGCGAAGCTTCCTACTGACTCAACCAATATTTCCAGTGCAGGCCAGTAGGCAGATTGGGGAATGCCACCAAGAGTTGTTCTTCTTGTATGTGTGTGTGTGCATGCACATGCACATGCTCTCTCAAAATTTTTGCCTCTTGAATGGAATTCGCATAGCCACAAAAGCATAAAAGCTGGTGGTCTATTATTTTGCCAAGCCCCCTACTGACCTTACTAGTATTCTGGTGCAGGCTGGTAGGCAAGATGGAAAATACTGCCGAGAGGGTTGGTTTTCTTTTTTCTTTTCTCGATGTGTATCTGCGTGCATGCATGTGTCTGCATGTGCATGGTTCCTTTTGTTTGTGTGCCCATGTTTGTGTGTGAGACCTAGTAGTAAATGCAACAGCTAAATTTCCAATACCCACACTTACGCACATTTTTATATAAGAATTACCATGATAATATGTTAGTTCCATGAATGAGGAAGGCATGTATTCTTTGAACCACCTAATATGAGTCAGATTTACATTTAACTGAATATTAACTTCTCTTCCAGTAAAGAAGAAAATAGCAGATCATTAATCTTGACCATACCGGATGGTACCGGATATATCATACTGTACCGGTTCGGTACCGGTACCGGTGGCGTACCGACCCTCGGTATGCCAAAAAAACTTCATACTGTACCGTATTAACACTATGCTAGTCTGGTACCAGTACGGCGAACCTTAGTTTTGACATACCTTTTTTTCATTGGCAGAATGATTTATCTAATGTAAAAAAGAAACATTGTGAAAGGCCTAAGAGAGATAGAGAGAGATGGAGACAAGCAAAGTTGCTGAAGTATCAGATACATTTCATGAAACTTCAAAAATCCAAACTGTACACAGTCAACTGATAACAAAAAGACACTTTAGCTCAAGAATGACTGCATGTCTAGTACATATATGAGCAATCTTCTAGTTAGGAAAACAACGTTGTTTGAATCACTAAAAAGGGCAGCATTTATGCCAGCTCAAAAAGCACAAATATATTCCTGCCAGTACAAGTTGTCTCAAGATAGAGCACAGGATTTCAAAAAGCAGTAAAAGTTCCGATTGATCAGATAATTAATAATGTGGACATTCTGGGAAGTTAGGCAGAATTTAATCTACTTAAATATAAGAACATAACATTATTGAATAAAGTTGAAGGGCACATTATAGCTTTGGTGATAATTTGGCCTGCCTAAATGAGGAACTTGCAAAACTGTAGCCAAAACAGCAGGCCAGCTAACAGCCATCAAGGAAAGTTAGCAGAAACGAGATACAAAAAATTTGAAAGAGCAGCCTCCTAACTTCCACAAGACAGAATAATGCTAAAAGAAATTCATATTGTAAGTTAAATTATAAATTGTAAAGCCATTTCAATGAACATTTTCCTTGTGCTCACCAAGTTCCAAAGATGTAGCCCTCTCAAATTCTGATACCACCCGCTCAAACCTGTAATCGGGAAAAATCTGTAGAAATAAAACAAGGTGTTTTAAAGCAAAAATTACTATCCAAAATGCTCAGATAAAATCTAAAATATAACAATTTATAGAACATACATTTGCCTCAATTTTTATTTACTTCTATTAACTAGTACACTTGTTCAGTGCCATGTAACATAAAATTTCCTCCATCATACATCATGTTAATTATGTATTCTTTTACATCCCCATTCAAGAAGGCAGACACATCATCTACAAAGATTCTAGAGATAGTTGTCATGATTATTAAGTTTAAACAAGCTGCAGACATTGTTAACTTTGATGCTTAGCGTTCAGATGATGAAATGGGGGAAGTAGACACCCGATCATATCATCAATTTTAAACAATTGATCTTCATAGTATGAGTAAAAAGACATCCCAGTGCACGAGGCTTCTATCACTGCAGGGTCTGAGGATGGTTAGATGTATGCAGCCTTAACCCCATATACATAGAGATTGTTTCCGTGTTCTGAAAACGTGACACCCTTGTAACAATAGAACAACCTTACCATTGTACCAAGGCCTGCCCTCTAACAAGTGCTAGTCTAACATAGGAGTGCAGTCTCAAAGGAGGTGATTTCCACAATGCATGATGCCCTTCAATTCTTTGAGGCATACAAGGTTTACAGAAGGGTATTTGATGTCACAACACCTCTTAACTTGCGTACTTTTCCAGATCCATGGCATGAAGGCATACAAGGCTTGGAGGGTGCAGGAGGGGGTGGGAGGTGCATGTGGTGTCAATTAAACATTTATTATGTCACTTTAATAGTAACATATGCCTTCCTTTTAAAATCATAATTTCAGACAATCTGTGTTCTAGGAGTTAACGATAACATTAAAATTCAAGTAACACTAATAGGTTATAGAACACACTAAAAAGATTATAAAGTTCAAGTCATTCTCACATTTCTGATTTTCTACCATCACCTCTTGTCTTTCCTTAATTTTAAATACTTTTTAGTCTCTCTTCTACACTCAAGTCTGGTTTATGATGCACCTGCAATCTATTGCTTTGAGTGGGTATAACACCCTAACCAGCTCTGGCCATTATAACTTATAACACCATCTGCTGGAACTTGAATACTTGCCTCAATGGCCATAACAATAATGAAAGGTCAGTATAAAGGGCAGGCTATACAAAATAAACCCCATAAAAGAGAAAAGAAAGAAAGAAAGAAGGGTGACGGTCCATTCTTTGTTGAATTAGATGAAATCCATAAGGTTGAGTGGCATTCAATCACTGCAATCATGCGTGTAGCAAGAAAAATTATTTAGATGTTTAAAAACCAAAATTCCTCATACCCAGGAGACCAACTTCGAGAGGATATCCATGGTGGTAATATCTATCTTCATCCGCTGCTCTAAGCCAGGGTATTGTACCTAGATGCCATGAAATTTCTGTTAGATTCAGAAACTTCACTACTAAAATTCATAAAATCCAAACACATTAATATCCAATGAAGAAAATAAGTAAAGAATGACCGACGACATAAGCTGACTGCATGTTCAAAGCTCATCATACAAAATTCTCAAACTGACAAACTTTAATAACTAATAATTTGATCCCAGAAGACAACTGATATATGGGGTAACACTTGCAAGAATAGAAGCTAATGTTATCGAGGTAAAATTGAACCTTAAATATGTCAAACCATTTAACCAACCTATATTATATGATTTGGCAATCTATTATCTCAATTTCTTTGTCTTCCTCAGAATTTAAGAAGAATGTTATCTCCTTCCCCAATTGGTCTTTGTCAAGAAAGGTAGAAGTTGATCACTTATTCTTTTAGTTCTGAGAATATGATCTCTGAAGAGGTTTAAAAAAGCATTTGTGATAGTTTATGAAGTAAAATGGTTGCTAAAAATTAATTACATACAGTATTAGGAAGACCAAGGCCATGTACATGGGCTCTTATGGCTATGCATGATGCGAGAAAAGTTATTGTGCTTGGAGGATAATGTGTAAAAACACTTTGCTACCATTTAAGAAGAATTTGTAGAGGTAGCTAGATCCACCTTCATGGCTAGAGCATGTAACTTAGACATCATTATGCAAAAATGATGTTAAGCACAGTGAGGCACGAAGGTCTTCAATGATGAAACACATAAATAACCAAAACTGCCACCACAAAACAAACAACAAACCTTATTATTGATTGTATCACACTAACAAGACAACTTATGAAACAAGCCCCAAAGAACAGTCAGAACAAAGAGGAGCGGTCAAGCAGTTGTTGAAGAATGGGTTGCCAAGAATGAGCATATACTTTTTGAGCTGTGCACAAACTGATCAATGAATGATAAATGTGTGAAAAGAGAGGTAGTGAAGGGAATTTTCTCAGCAATGGTATGCACCCATCCTCTATAAAATGAATCAAATAAATTTGCATTCCTAGAAAAGATATAAGGACATGAATTTCTATTGAAATGGGGAAAAGTAAGGCAAACATTATGTTAACCATTGTTGACAAATAACATATAAGGATGGTAGGAGCTAAACGTGAAAGATGAATAACCTGTCTTTGGTCAGCGATGATCTCATTAAAAAACAAAAACAAATGTTATGTTAACCATTGTTGAGCAATGACCCCTACCTTGATTGCTACTTCTTTGTTATCCTTTAACACTCCACGATGTACCTGAGCAATTGATGCAGCAGCCATTGGTTGTTCATCAAATGCTAGAAATCTGAAACAAAATGAGGTGAAGAAATGCTAAAAATTTCTATATAGAAAACTTTTGGCTTATTTGTGAAATCATGAAAGAAGGATAGCATCCATTTACAAAAGTCATGTGATTACAAATTAACATAATCAAATTACAAGACAAGAAATAAAGCAGGCAAGAAGTATTCTTACAAAATGATAATGGGGGCGCCTCATAAATATTGAAAAAATTACTAGTATGTGCTGCAAATCATATTGGAACCTTCTAGCAATGCTATTAACATGTTTCTGAAATGGGGATAATTGATGTAGCATGATGTCACAACAGAATAAATGCTACTCGGATGGAGCCAGAACATGTCAGAATATATAGGGTTCAAGTGCAGCCTTGAAAGTATGAGCAATGCAGAATGTGAAGTAACCTAGGGAGAAATTCAAAAGAATTATGTTTGCCGTGACCCATTCTATGCAGAAATATCTTCCAAGTAATTTTCAACTACAAGTACATGGAAAAGCTGAATATGAATGGTGTGAATTTTAACAACCAAGTAAAGCTCTAAGCATCCCTACCTTATGATGTCGAGTTATAACATTAACATAGCACAATTTCCTCGCATCCAGCCTACAAAGTAGTTCATGAATGAATTCATGACCCACAAATTCTGAATAAACTGGGTAAACTCTTGGTATTCGATTTTTCATTAATTTGATAGTGACTGTTAGGCAATATTGTTCATGGACCTATGTATGGTTACATTATTTCATCATGCGTCTGCCAAATTTTCCCATTTTTCCTCTTTAGCTATACAAATGTCTCCACAATTTCTGCAAGATTCAAACCAAGAGAAGGATCTCAAATAGAGAGCCAACCATTATATTTCTAGTTGTAAGATAAACAAGAGAAAACAATTTAATACATATGTAGCAAAGACCAGCCTACCAGCATTTCATTTGAACCACAAAAATGATAAATTCAAATAATACACGTGTTAACATGGCATCATATAAGTTACCCAAAACTATGAATATAAAATGTCAATGGGACCATTATTTTAGTGTAGACATCACCAAACATATTATGATCACTGAAAACATTTGTTTGGAGAACTTTAGCAAGACAAAATATGGTAAATTACATCTATCAAGAATAATCGCTAGTTATTTTTCTTCAACAGGTAGAATAGGCAAACACCGTTACTCTGAGATTGCATAGCATTCTCCAAGGTTTCATAAATGTGCCAAAAATAAAGATGAACATGAAAACACAAAACGGCGGGGATAAAAATTTACACTTCTGATAAATCCTTGCCCAAATTTTTGGTTATTACTTCTTTAATATCTTTGAAGTGACATGGGATTGCCTGAGGCATCACAAGTGAAAAATAAGCAGAATGATCAGAAAGCACCTTAGACAAAGTGAGTTCACCGATACACAGAAAGACATCGCACTAATTCACAAACCTGATCTTGCAACGATGAAAGGGCCGAAGAGTATTCCTTTGGTACTTGTCTCAAAGATGAAACAAATTGACCAGCTTTGACATAAAATCCTTTATTGGCTTCACACAATCTGAGCAATCTTCTGGCTGAGCGAAGATGAACCTAGAACCCAATATAAACTAAAATTTCAACAACGCAGGCATCACATTTTCTACCATTTTCTTTCCAGCCTGTTTTTTTATCAATCTCATGCTAAATGATTCACTTAGAAGTTGAAGCCGTTCTCCTAAAACAAATCAAATCGAAATGAATCCACACCTCTGACAGCTTGATCCGATACTCGCTTGAATTCGGCGGCAAACTCCGTAGATAATACTTGTAATCAACAATAATAAAAGTGATCTGAAGAGAAGAAGATCAAATCGTGAGAAGAAAACATACAGAGATCGAGAGAGAGAGAGGGGGGGGATCGTACAGTATAGACCGCGCGGGAGGATCGGACGACGCCATCGAAGGCGGATTTGATCTTCTCACCGGAGGAAGAGAGCGAAGAGTCGGCGGAGAGGGGTTTAGGGCTTGTTTGCCAGGCCAGGCCGGCCACGGCGATCCCTGTGGCGAGGCGGAGGGGAACCCGCGACGTCGCAAGAAATCTAAATGGCCGACGGTTAGCTCCCATGGCGATTTTTTCTTTTCATGGCATGAGAGAGAGCGAGTGAGAGGACACCGGGATCGGAGGCGGCGGGGGAGCTTAGAGAAGATCGGCGAGCGAGAGCTTTTATTTCCGAAACCGATACGATACGACACGGTCGGAAGAACCGGTATAAAAGATCCATTTGGTTGATCGAGTCGTTTCCTTCTTCCCACTTTTATTATATTTTGCTTTGACATTTGATTATTTAATACACCCATCGAACGTCAGCGTAGCATCCCTGGTGTCGTGGATTGATCTTATTCGCCCAGCACAGATTTCAAAGCATTTTCAACTTCATTCATCCGCTGTACATATCTCAAGGCGGCCGTTGCAAGATCCAACGGTAGATTCGTAAGGTATTAAAGAGAAAAAGAGAGAAGCTGTAGAATAGATCGGGGTTGTATCCTTCGCGCACACAAAAAAAAATCCATCATCCTGAGCATGAATCCATCATTAGATCATCCACCAATTACACTTTAAGACCTGTGCAGGCAGATCAATGACAGGTCTAAAGTGCTTTGAGATGTATATTAATAGGTGATCTTGTCACGCCCCGAACCCGGGGGCCCGGGGCGCGAGCAGACGCCGCGCACCTACAGGGCGGACCCCGCAGGCACGCAAGGCAGATAAATCAGATCAACTATTAATAACTAATTAAAAATAAATTCCAGTTTTCAGATCAAATGTCCATATATACATAAGTCAAAAGAGAAAGTCTATATCCACTAGCTAACTACATCATGATCACTCCGTCCCGTAATCCCCATAATCATATATCATCACCTGCAAAAATGTAAATAGTAGGAGTGAGCTAACAGCTCAGTAGGCGACATCATGCAATAAAGTCATCATATAACATGTCATAATGCATATAAAAGCGGCTAAACACATAAATCCAAAAATCCACACAATAATCTGTAAACCCAATCCGAGACTCAAAATAACTCAACCGCATGACTACGGCCACATCACCCAGTGGCATGGTTACACCGAAGTGCCAATACAACTCTCCGAAGAGCCGCTCCACTGAGCCAACGCACCACTGTGCCGCACCCCCTGGTGCCAAACTCACGCTCCACCGAGCCGCTCCGAAGAGCAAAACGCACCCCTGTGCCGCCACTATTCTATCACCGGTGGTCGCGGTGTCGGAACTAGTTCCTCAGTACAAGTCGACAGGGCCAACGTATCATCCCATTGGCGGGGTCTAGACTATAGTCACGCGGATTTTGAAAATCAATAAATCAACTTTCTATATCAAAATCATAATCATACTCCCCACAGTAAAGCGCATAACAATTTATGAAATTAAATATTTAATTTTAATTCTAACACATATTGCTAATAATAAATCAATAAATCAACATATGCAAGATACATGTTAGAATTCTACTTTAAAGCAACGGTCACCTACCTGGGTTCGCTTAAAAATTCCTGCCACAGATATCACGAACCCCTGATTAAAACATAAACATTATTTATTTAATTAACTAAGAAACATAATTTAAAAAAATTTTCAAACCCTTAAACTCCTAAGTTCATAGATCCAAGAATGGGCCCCTAAGATCAAACATAGACCCTAAAATCAGAATCCTTTAAACCCAAGTCAATTGTGGCCCAAAACAGATTAGGCCCAACTGAACCAAACCAGTTTACAGGCCCAGATCAGATCTCGGGCCCAAACCAACCCAGCCCACAGATCCAATTAGGTTCAACTCAGCCCAACACAGATTCCCAACCCAACCCAAACCAGATCTGATCAGACCAGATCAGATCAAATCTTGACGAACCAGATTATACTTACATCAGGCTAACCCAAATTCCTGACTCAGATTCAGACCCTAATCAAAACCCATTCACTCAAATCCAGATCAAACCCAATACAAGGATTAGGTGGAACCGGTTCACAGTTTAGACCCGGTTCAAAGTCTGGTTCACCATTAAGGCACACATTTCAAAGCAAGGAAAAACACCCAGGCCGAATGAAGAAGAAGAAGAAGAAAGAGAAGAAGAAGAAGGAAGAGAAGAAGAAGAAGAAGAAGAAAGGAAAAGGAAGAGGGGGGGGTTGCTGGTGGTTCCGGTCGGCCCTCGGCGGCGGCGCTCGGCCAGCCGCCGTCGGTCACCCCACGGTCACAGGCGACGGAAGGGAAGAAGAAGAGAAGAAGGAGAGAGAGAGAGGAAGAAAAGGGAGGAAAGAGAGGGAGACCGGGGCTGGAAGCCCGGCCCCCGTTCACCCACCTCCGGCCGAACCCATTTCGGCCGGATTGACCCCGGCCGGCCGCCGTTGGCCGGCCGAATCCCACAAAAGAAACTTCTCCGAAACAGGGGAAGTGAAAACCAGTTAACAACCCTCATTCCTTCCCTTTTAAATCTATAAAAATAGTAAATTAGTGATCTTCCTCACCTCCGGTCGTCGACGTGTGGCTTCCCGACGGTGATGGCGGCTCCGGCGGTGATGGGGCTCCGGCGATCCTTTCACAAAGAGGGAAAACGAAGAGGAAGGGATGGGCTCTCAGAGAAAAGAGAAAGGGAGAGAGAGAGAGAGAGAGAGAGAGAGAGAGAGAGAGAGGGAGAGAGGGAGAGGGAAAGAGGGAAGAGGGGGGGGCTTGCGGGGGGATTCGCTGGCCGTTCGGCCGGCGTGGTCATCGTGGGGAAACCACGATGACTCAACTGAAGTCGGCACTCCTTGCCGACTTCAGTTCGTTGGGCCCTAGGATGGGCCCAATTCGGGTCTTCACACTCTAACCAACTAAAAAGAAATTTCGTCCTCGAAATTAAAGAGATTTAGGCCTTTCAAATGCTCACCCCATTGAGTAATATAAATCCAAGATCTTATTCTTCTCGATCAAAATCAGTGTGATAGATAACTTTAAATCAATTAGCAAAAATTTCATATAAACTCGTAAGATTAGCACTAGATAAATGACTGACTGAAATCTCAGATTGAAATTATCATCTTGATGCATGTTTACTCGAGATCGGATCAGGATCGATTCACAATAGGATTGATTAAAAGTAGTTGTGTTTGGGATAGAACTTGAAATGAAATAGATCTCATACACTTCTCATGGTAGTGTGTTGATCCCTCAAAGAATAATGGCCAACCTTAGAGTCAAATCATTAAATGGCTAGAAATGTAATTCACAAAATGAACATGTACTTATGATCATTAGATAGCAACGGTCTATCTCAAAGATGATTTGCATCAAATCACAAGAGCAGGTCCGAGCAGGCAAAGTATTGATACCATGATTCAATATGCCACGAAGCTTTTAACTTAAACCTATAAGATGGGAGCAAATAATGCATGGTTTACGTAGATACTTAACAAATTAGACCATATTTGGCCAACAATCAACTAACCCGAGTCATGATACGCTCAAATTATTATTATTATTATTATTCTCTTAGCATATCCAAAAATAGCAAATTCTATCTAAGAGATAACATAATCATATCATGATTGACCTGAGAATCAACAAAATCTTTCATTATTGAACAACATAGTCTTTCATAATAACATGTTACCAAAATACAGTCCATATTTTTGACCAGTTTAGATTGACTCAATCCATCATACTTTCGCTGCGTAACTCTGATCAATATTCTCCAAAATTTCTTAATGATCCCAGATCATCAACATTTTTTTTTTAATAATATCCAAGCAAAATTTTATCCTTGCTTTCCAAGTTCACTAGGTCATTGTTAACCCTTGAGATAGTTGTCGTATTTGTACCATCATATAATCAAGTAATCATATTCTAGATCCAAATTTGAACTAAGCCAATTCTAGTTTTCCTTGACAATTCCATTATACAAGTTGATATTTATTCTAAGCTTCGATAATTAAAAGATTCTAGATTAACTTACTCAGGAGCTTACTTAATCATTCTGAATCTTTTCTTTTAGGCTAAACTTATTTGGGCCTCTCATGAAATCCCACTTGCATTTCTCATATGGTGATACAAAATCCACAATCAACTCATAGCCTTGATTTATAAATATTTAACTTACAAGAATCTAATAATCTGGTTCAAAGATTTACAAGGAATTCCACCAAGATATAAGCTCCATGATTTTACATTGAGATCAACTCCTCAAATAAGTAAAATATTTTATATTTGCAGTACTGCAAACATTTCGGGATCTTGTAAATCTACTAGACTTAGAGAATCTACTAATAACACAATGATATCCATATCGATCAAAATCCAAAGAACTATACTTTCCAACGATCTTTTTTTTTTTTTTTTTAACAAGGAAAAACATCAAGAACTTTTCCAAATCAAACAAGTCCTATTTTCGACTAACCCAAAAACATTTTAATCCACCAATATTCTCAAGATTTACTAATTGACTTCCCATCAAAATATCAATCTTAATTGTTTCAAGTCTCAAGTAGAGCCAAATAAAAATTCTTAAGTCTCATCCCCAAGTATATTTTCCTTCTATATACGAGTTCCATGCATAATCCACATACAGATTTCAATAAATATTTTCTAGTCCAAGCCTTAGACATCTTTTTATAGATGAATCTTAATTTGCCACCAAAATAATTAACTTCAACTAGAAGCAATATCCACAGTGCCTGATATCAAGTTAAACTTCCAAAATAATTATATTGCACGATAATATCTCATGATTAATATTCCTTCGCTTAATTTAGTCAAAATCTAATCAATCATAACTTGAAATACAAATTGCTCTACCAAAGAAAACTCTCAGAATAGCTCATTCACACTTCGGTTACGACCATAATTAGGTTGCATTCTAATTTTAGCATTTCAAAATCATGATAAATTAACTCAAATTTATCAATAACAAAAGCAAATAAATGCCTTTTAGATCAAATATTAATGATCTTAACCAGTTTCAAAATAAGTCAAACCACCACACTTCCGCTGCACTCTCTGATTTAATTCATTTAATTCTCTAAAGTCACAAAATGATTTCTGACTAAAGTATCATTTTGCATTGAAACTAAGAAACTCCAAATTTCAAATTTCCAAGTGGAACTAGAGCAAAACCTCTAGATCTTTTTGTCCTCAATTTATATAGAGTGTACATACCATAGCTAACCCCCGATCCTTTAGTCAAGTTTAAGGTCACTATGTGATCTCCACAACTTTTTTAGAATCCAAAATGTCTAGGTTTAATTTAAAGGGGGTAATTCTTGTATTCTCTTTGCAATTTAATTAGAAAATCTACATTGATTTTTCTTCCAACATAATTTACCTCAAACTTAATGGGTTAGAACTGTTGAGCTATCACTATGAGTAGGAATTAACTCTATCAACTTCCAAATCCTTCTTTACCAAAATCCTTAATGTCTATGATTAATGCTACCCATGATAACTCACATAAGCATCTCAAAATCGAAATTTCTACTCAATTTTGTATTTTACAATGACAAAGATTTCTAGTTAGGTCATAAACCTTGACTTGAGTTCAAGTTAACACATCCAATGGTCTCCAACAATTATAAGAAAAATTTAGTAGCCCAATCCAAATATACAAATTCAAATAATTAGAATACTCCACCAATTTGCATACTATATGGCCTTAAGAATTTAATCCACTAATAGAAATATGCCGATTTACAATATTCAAACATGTCAAATCCAAATATAATCCCCATACAGATTTAACCTCGAAAACATTCTGCACTAATACTACGAAAAATCTTTCTTAGCCCACTCCAATGATACGGAAGATGTATGTATAAATCACACTCTGATAATTAGTAGCAAAACCAAAAGTACGATTATATCACAACCCATATCAAGTTTGAACTTCCAAGTCGTTTAAATAATATCTGAACATGGTATAACCGGTATGCCATTGTTAATTTTCCTACACTTATCTTAGGTCAAACCTCTCTTATCATGATCAAAGATAATGTATACTTTCCTTCCACACTCATCGAAAACCAAACCCGATGCATACATTTTATCACAATGCCCAGTGATCTTACACCTTAAGCACCAAATATAATTGTCATGTCCCAATTGATCATAACCTTAAGCTATGATATATTTATGTCACAATCCCTAATGATCTTAAACGTCAAACTCTAATGCCATTAAGCCTACAGTCCCTAGTGGTCTTAAGCCGTAGGTTATAATATCATTCATGTTACAATCTCAAGTGACTATAAACCAAGGCTTTGATAGTTTTTCTATCATAATTCCCCACTCACACTTACCTGAACCTGAACCTAAACCCTAGGATACCTTAACCTTAAGCTCTGATACCAATAAATCTGTCACGCCCCGAACCCGGGGGCCCGGGGCACGAGCAGACGCCGCGCACCTACAGGGCGGACCCCGCAGGCACGCAAGGCAGATAAATCAGATCAACTATTAATAACTAATTAAAAATAAATTCCAGTTTTCAGATCAAATGTCCATATATACATAAGTCAAAAGAGAAAGTCTATATCCACTAGCTAACTACATCATGATCACTCCGTCCCGTAATCCCCATAATCATATATCATCACCTGCAAAAATGTAAATAGTAGGAGTGAGCTAACAGCTCAGTAGGCGACATCATGCAATAAAGTCATCATATAACATGTCATAATGCATATAAAAGCGGCTAAACACATAAATCCAAAAATCCACACAATAATCTGTAAACCCAATCCGAGACTCAAAATAACTCAACCGCATGACTACGGCCACATCACCCAGTGGCATGGTTACACCGAAGTGCCAATACAACTCTCCGAAGAGCCGCTCCACTGAGCCAACGCACCACTGTGCCGCACCCCCTGGTGCCAAACTCACGCTCCACCGAGCCGCTCCGAAGAGCAAAACGCACCCCTGTGCCGCCACTATTCTATCACCGGTGGTCGCGGTGTCGGAACTAGTTCCTCAGTACAAGTCGACAGGGCCAACGTATCATCCCATTGGCGGGGTCTAGACTATAGTCACGCGGATTTTGAAAATCAATAAATCAACTTTCTATATCAAAATCATAATCATACTCCCCACAGTAAAGCGCATAACAATTTATGAAATTAAATATTTAATTTTAATTCTAACACATATTGCTAATAATAAATCAATAAATCAACATATGCAAGATACATGTTAGAATTCTACTTTAAAGCAACGGTCACCTACCTGGGTTCGCTTAAAAATTCCTGCCACAGATATCACGAACCCCTGATTAAAACATAAACATTATTTATTTAATTAACTAAGAAACATAATTTAAAAAAATTTTCAAACCCTTAAACTCCTAAGTTCATAGATCCAAGAATGGGCCCCTAAGATCAAACATAGACCCTAAAATCAGAATCCTTTAAACCCAAGTCAATTGTGGCCCAAAACAGATTAGGCCCAACTGAACCAAACCAGTTTACAGGCCCAGATCAGATCTCGGGCCCAAACCAACCCAGCCCACAGATCCAATTAGGTTCAACTCAGCCCAACACAGATTCCCAACCCAACCCAAACCAGATCTGATCAGACCAGATCAGATCAAATCTTGACGAACCAGATTATACTTACATCAGGCTAACCCAAATTCCTGACTCAGATTCAGACCCTAATCAAAACCCATTCACTCAAATCCAGATCAAACCCAATACAAGGATTAGGTGGAACCGGTTCACAGTTTAGACCCGGTTCAAAGTCTGGTTCACCATTAAGGCACACATTTCAAAGCAAGGAAAAACACCCAGGCCGAATGAAGAAGAAGAAGAAGAAAGAGAAGAAGAAGAAGGAAGAGAAGAAGAAGAAGAAGAAGAAAGGAAAAGGAAGAGGGGGGGGGGGTAGCTGGTGGTTCCGGTCGGCCCTCGGCGGCGGCGCTCGGCCAGCCGCCGTCGGTCACCCCACGGTCACAGGCGACGGAAGGGAAGAAGAAGAGAAGAAGGAGAGAGAGAGAGGAAGAAAAGAGAGGAAAGAGAGGGAGACCGGGGCTGGAAGCCCGGCCCCCGTTCACCCACCTCCGGCCGAACCCATTTCGGCCGGATTGACCCCGGCCGGCCGCCGTCGGCCGGCCGAATCCCGCAAAAGAAACTTCTCCGAAACAGGGGAAGTGAAAACCAGTTAGCAACCCTCATTCCTTCCCTTTTAAATCTATAAAAATAGTAAATTAGTGATCTTCCTCACCTCCGGTCGTCGACGTGTGGCTTCCCAACGGTGATGGCGGCTCCGGCGGTGATGGGGCTCCGGCGATCCTTTCACAAAGAGGGAAAACGAAGAGGAAGGGATGGGCTCTCAGAGAAAAGAGAAAGGGAGAGAGAGAGAGAGAGAGAGAGAGGGAGAGAGGGAGAGGGAAAGAGGGAAGAGGGGGGGCTTGCGGGGGGATTCGCTGGCCATTCGGCCGGCGTGGTCATCGTGGGGAGACCACGATGACTCAACTGAAGTCGGCACTCCTTGCCGACTTCAGTTCGTTGGGCCCTAGGATGGGCCCAATTCGGGTCTTCACAGATCTAATGGTGGATTCATGTTCCTTCTTTCACGTGAAACCACATTCTAGTAAAATAGAAGTTGAGCATGGACTCTAAAATGCCCTTAAATAACTTAGAAATGTCTATGAAGCCAATTATATCCTAGAGTTAGTAAATGACAAAAGAGAAGGCAGTGGAAAACTCAAGCCCTCTCCACAAAGTTTTATTTTAAAAAAATTGCTGTGAAGTGAAAAGGCTTCATTTCATTATCTTAAAATCGGTGCATTGCTTGCATAAGAGCAAGAGTGGTGTAATTATGAAAAAAACAAATTTGTTTGATCTAAAGAAATATGCTAGTTTTATTTATTAATAGCCGTGTCGAATATTAGATGAACATCTCTTCTGCTTCTGCTTCTACTACTTCTCTTACTGTTTCTCCTTCTCTCCTCCTCCTTTGTCTCTCCATCATGTTATCGTGTTATAACTATTCCTAACAAAACAATTATAGATTGTTCCAATGGTTATAATGATCATTATCTATCCCAAAATATATTATTCTAATTCTTTTTCATATCAAAAGAATCATTATTATGATCGCTAATGTAACGATATTATAACAAAAACTAATAGATAATGATGGAAAAGATAACAATATTATTTTTCCAATCACAAACTGCTTAAAAAAGATATTACTTTTTAGAACATACAATCTCTTTTGAGAGGGAAAGTTGATGCAAAAAATTTAGATTTTGAAAAATATTATTTAGAGGATTGTTATAAATGAAAATAATGACAGCTAATTGCATTATAACACACCATAATAATAGTAAACAATATATTGCAAGGAGTACTACCTTTTTCCATGTTACCATGCATATAATATAATAATATAATGGAGGGCACCCGGTACATTATACTAGCCATTACAGCATGATATAAATCAATGACAGCTCTTATAAAACCCAATACATTACAAGGATTCTTATTTTTAATAAAGTGGATATAAAACAGAGAATTTTTCAAGTGAAATTATCCTTTTCACTACCATCCTGCTTCAAATAAAGGTAAAACAGAGATCTGCCTGCCCATTCGAGAAATTTGACAAGTGCATCCATTGTTTAACAAGTCCCCTTCAATCTCCTAACCCAGAATCTCTCCATTAGCATCTTAGATGCATGTCCTAGACCATTGAGATATGCATGTCATAATATTGCCAACACTGACCTACTCGAAACAAACCAAGGCCTCCTTCTAGATTTTTTTTTTTTTGGGACAAACCTCCTTTTAGATTAGAGCTGAAAAAAAATTTCAGATATGTGTGCACTGTACTAATGTTCCATTACAACCAAAAATGTTTTATCACATTATAAACTTTTCAATTACTTTGGGTCATTGCAAGAACCAAAAACATGATCAGAAATAACATATAAAAACAACCTACTCATTGTCAATATTCAGTACCATATGCAACAAGATGATAGAATCATACAAGCAGATGACCATATGGCCGATAATTTCAACATGCTAGTTTTTGGAAAAAGTGTTCAATAGACATCAAAGGCAGAGAAGCAGCATTGCTAGTTAAACACCACAGATTATTTATGGAATATACTCGCATACCACTAAAAACCATTTATAAGGCTCCAAGGGCCAAACCATCATCCCGACCAAGTTCAAAAAGCTTGCTTGTATTGGTGCCTCATGGCACAATAAACAAAAACCAGCAGGTTCAAGAAACTGAGTCCAGTTATAAACCAAAAGAAGTAATCGAGATGCCCTTCATTCAAGTTATCCGGGATCCATCCAGGTTTTCCACCTTGTGTAGTTATGGAGGTCAGAATGCTCAGAACCAATGAACTTAAGTAGTTCCCCAGTGAAACTGTTACAAAATAAAGAGCAGTGCATAGACTTCTCATGGCATCTGGAGATTGGTCATAAAAAAACTCAACATGCCCGATTATAGTAAAAACTTCAGCAGCACCTATCAAGAAATATTCCGGCATTTGCCAAAGAATACTCATTGGCACTGGAACCTTCTGATGTACTAAACCTTCAGCCTTTGAAATTTCTAACCGCTTTCGCTCTACCAAAGCTGCTGCTACCATCGATAGGATAGACATGAATAAGCCAATTCCAATCCGTTGCAGATGTGAAAAGCCTCTATCCTTGCCAGTGAACCTCCTTGCAGAAGGTACAAGAATGATATCATATGTTGGGATCCATATGGTGACGCTGATGACAACAAAAGTTGATAAAGAGGCAGGCGGGATATTGAAAGAACCAATGCTTTTGTCGAGAAACATCCCCTGCTCCAAAAACATTGAAGATATTTGTGCATTGGCAGCATAGAATACTATGCCAGTTGCCAGTATGGGGAGCATCCTAAGAACTATCTTCAGTTCTTCCACCTGTGTTACAGTGCAGAGCCTCCAAGGATTGCGAAAGTTTTTGCACTTATCATCAGTATTTGATATAGTGGCAGCCTTGTCAAAGAACCTGCACAGATGTATGTTAGAATTATATAATAATACGACACAATCACCTGTAGGAGTAAATAAATGAGAACGAAAAGTTCAATAGAGAGAGAGAATCCTATTGGTAAAATTCTAGCCTGTCTCCTATTAGTGCAGAATTAAAGATAGGACTTGGATGTTGGATATTCATACTGAATCATAATCTAAAACATTTAAATATGCTTAAAGAATACTGTGTTGGAGGTTCCTTACCTATGCATCAAATGGGTACTAAATGAGCAACATCAATTTGGCCCATGTGCCAAAATGCATCATCATATGGTAGCTAAGATAATGATCCACAACTCTAAGAAACATATAAGTCAATATGTAGCAAGTTCGAATGCTTACAAGCCATAAACAAGTAACTAAAAACATTGTCATGTGAGTGCATCTGTAATTGAGTTACGTCTGTAGAAGTTGATTATTTTTTTTTTTAATTACAAAATCTATTATCTGAATGCATTTATTCAGTATCTATTTCAATCTAATGGATGAATATTTACGTTAATAATCATTTCAAACATTAGATTGACATTGAAAAACTAAGATTAGCTGAAATTACAAATATAAACTCTCTGTTGGAACCCAGGCTCTTAAGATTGAGCTTTTAGGTTACGTTCAAATATTCTAGGTTCTATAGGAGTTCGAGCATGTTCTGGCATACTTCACTTTAGTTTGTTTACATGTTGACTCCAGCATATTGGCTGTCACTAGTGAATGTATATAGAGACAACAACCTGCACTGAGTTTTGAGATGACATCCCATCATAATACTAATATCTAAAAAATATAATGAACGGAATGGATCCACTATTCTAGCACTCAAATTCTATATGTATGGTATATAAATCTAAGATTATATCAACTGATATGCATTTGTACAATACAGAAGTCAGAGAAGTACTTGAAATCAGTAGTGTGCTCCAGTTTCCGGCATCTTTTGATAGCTGAGGTTTCACCGGGTAGCTCATAAAGGAGAGAACCATCATGAGGAATATCTATGTTCCACTTGCGAAGAGATGCAACAATGACTTGGCACACTCTTGTAAGAGGGCTTCCTCTATGTTGTTGAAATCTATAAAATACAGAGCCCAAGAAAAAACTACCAATAGCTAAACCCAGGGATAGAGCACAAATGCCAAATCCCAAGCCCCACCCATAACTATCTTGAACCCATACAATATAGGTGGCTGATATGAATGAACCAAGGTTGCCAAAGAAAGAAAACCAATTGAAGAAAGAGCCTTTTCTCACTTTCTCCAGAGGATCGGCATCATCAAACTGGTCAGCTCCGAAAGATAAAACACAAGGTCTGATGCCACCACTCCCTAATGCAATTAGATAAAGACCCAAAAAGTATAGCACATGAGCTGAGATTGCTTCTGGGCAAACAAACCCAACACAGGCAGGAAGCGTAAGTGCAGAAATTGATGCTGTAAGTGTTAAAGTAACCATTCCCTATCGTACAAAAACAAATTATTGTTCAATAAACAACATATAGAAGATGAAAGCAGCAAACACATTAATAGAAAATCACAAGTTTTAGGTAAAGGAGGACAAAGTAGATGGATAATACAAAGAATCAGAAAAATGCTGAAGTCAAGCATATCCCTTACATACCATTTATGAATCAACCAGACAAAAGAAGATAACATCGGTGATTATGAATTAGGTAATTGTTTGGTCCATCCAGCTTAAAAAACACCAAGAGTGAAATGACCTTTTATACTTACAATGAGGTAAATAGCCATGAAAGCTGTTATTGTCCAATATCTTCCCCAGTATGAATCTGCTAGCACAGCACCAACTAGAGGTGCGAGATTACATGTGCCTTGCCAAGTGGTAACATTTCTTGCTGCAGAAACATTTCCTTCATGTAGCTTCGTTGTGAGAAAAGTCACTAGATTTTTTTCTATTCCAAAATATGCCAATCGTTCACAGTATTCAGTCCCTGTAATAGGTATTCGCTTTTGTTCAGTAAAACTTTGTGTGCCATATGTATTCAGTCCTTGTAATGAAGCTTGTGGCTAATAGAAAGAATGAACATTGTCAGCTATTACCCAGGATGAAGAAGCAAGCCTTCCAATTTCCTGTGTGGTGCTTCAAGATAGAATTGCCTTTGATTTCAACTGATCCATCCCCTGTGTATGGTCCATCACTTCCATTCTACAAGAACAAAGAATGAATTCCATAGATATTACAATGATCTGATTCTTCCAGAAACGGTTAAAGGGTATAGAGTTCCCTTATTGGATCATATAGCTAATGTTGTGGGATGGGGTTCCCAGTTTAGTCCCACATCGGCTAATCAGCGGAAAGGTCTGTGCCTTATAATGAGGAGGCCTAAAACCTTTCCTCACGAGGCGCCTTTTATAGGACAAAACCGTGAGGGTAGGGGGCAACCTCCGCGGACCCCCGCGCCGTCAGGGCTCGGGACTGTCATTGGGACTGTCATTGGGCTCCGGCCCTGGGCGACCTCCCGTAGACCCGAAGCGGCAATCCCAGAGCGGACAATACCTCGGGAGGGACGCAGATGCTTTCCTTGCTCGGCCGGTGTGCGGGCTGGTGTCGGGGTTCCGACCCCACATCAGATGGCGCTAGAGGAAGGGCCCCGGCCACGCACAGACCTTCCCACTGAGGGGGTTGTGTTGTGGGATGGGGTTCCCAGTTTAGTCCCACATCGGCTAATCAGCGGAAAGGTCTGTGCCTTATAATGAGGAGGCCTAAAACCTTTCCTCACGAGGTGCCTTTTATAGGACAAAACCGTGAGGGTAGGGGGCAACCTCCGCGGACCCCCGCGCCGTCAGGGCTCGGGACTGTCATTGGGACTGTCATTGGGCTCCGGCCCTGGGCGACCTCCCGCAGACCCGAAGCGGCAATCCCAGAGCGGACAATACCTCGGGAGGGACGCAGATGCTTTCCCTGCTCGGCCGGTGTGCGGGCTGGTGTCGGAGTTCCGACCCCACATCAGCTAACATCATATATCAAACAAAATTCCGAAAGGTAAACAGAAAGGAATGTTGCAACTTGTTTTAAGATAATGTCAGAAACGATCCTTAACTTTTAAACTTCAACTTAGTTTAATATTTTTGAATATCCAAGTCACTCATTCTTTGATTTATGATTTCTAAAACTAAATTATTTACCTCATCAGTTTCAACTTCTTTTTCTTAAATATGCACATCCTTTCCAAAGTTCATAAGCTGAAAGCCTCAATTTCTTAATAATCCATTGTTTGACCTCCATAAAGATCACTATGACATGCCGGCAATTACACCTGAACTAATTTATCAAATTTGACACTACCAACTTAGAAATATCATTATCGGTATTAATTTTTCTTTAAAATACAGATACTGTTTTTAGTCAGTGAACAACGAAGATATGAAAAATGGCCTCGTTTAGATACTCGTTTTGGGTACATACAACTTGACAGAGTCCTCTGACACCAACATATAATGATTGTTATAACGTCGTAAAAATCGTAAATTTAAATCACGATTAGAATAGGGAAAATACAGTGTGAAGGCTCAAAGCTAAGTTTTTTCTCCTCTTCCTGCAGAGAAAATAAATCAAACGTCTAGATGATAACAAGAAACAACAACCAGAGTGAGAAAGGCAGACCTCGGAGATGGGCTCTTCCGATTCCAATAGCAATCTCTCGTTCACTTCCACCACCTCCAACGAGGCCATGATGAATCCAAGAAACCATCAAGCAAACGAAGGACCCGTCTGAGCCGAGGGGAAGGAAGAGATTGGTGATGAGAGGGAGTTAAAGTGTCAGAAACCACTTGGCGAACAGCATTGCATCTGCTGTTCTTCTCCCTTCCTCCTCTTGGAGCCTGGAGGTTGGCACAAGAAACGGAGAAGTGCGATGGGCATGGCATAAAGAGAAAAAGCCCGAGGCTTCTTCCCGTTTTGGAGGCGACACGCGCCGTAGTTGGTGGCTTCCGCGCGACCCTCATAAACGCTAAATTTCTTTATCCAAGCGAGGAGCGGGGGGTGGGGTGGTTGGAGAGAGACTGAGAGAGGAAGGGGGCGCAAGAAAAGGAGTTTGATGTCGAGGGTGGCGACGGAGACTTCACTTTTTGCATCTTCTGGGTTCGCGTGAATCGCGTCTTATTTTTTTAAACAAACAATTACGGGAAACGCTCTGGGTCAAAACGGCAATTCTACGCATGCACGTGCAAGTTGGTCGCCCATAAACAGCTGTTATTTTGTTAAAAAATAATACATTACATTTTTTTTCCTACGAATAAACATGCTTTTTTTTTTCACAAAATGAGATTTTAAAGATTGAACTTAGACCGAGGGAGCGGAGAAGTTTTGGGAGGGGAAGGCGAGGGCCGAAGAACGGAGATAGGCTTATGGTGGAGAGTGCCCATGTACAGGCGGCAAAGCTCTGTTGCATTATATCGATTTTGATAGCTCCAGATATCTGGGGTTCTCATTTTGCTTTGGTAGCATCCTGTACAGTGTTTTTCACCTAAAAGCCTCCATCTTTGAGTTTTCTCAAGGTCAACTTCGATGAATCCATCTTGGACGGAGGTATGTGGGGCGATGCGGATTTCGTTATTCAGGACACGTCTGCTAGGATCGTGGCTGCAGGGGGCAGTCAACTTTTCGACATATCGATTCCGGATGTGGAGCTGAAGGTCGCTTGGGCGGGCCTTCGTCACACCTGGTGTATTTTACTAGCCAGTTCTATTATCCTAGAGAAGTACTCGGCCACGGTCATTGGCTGGATCGGGGGGGGGGGGGCAAGGGGTAATGGTTGCGTCTACCTTTTGCTCCGAGATATCTGTGCATTGGTGAGGGACAGAGAGGCCTACCAAGCCAAGCATGTTTTCCGCGAAGCTAATGGAGATGAGAAGTTGTCCTTAGCACTTCGAGATAATTTGTTTTTTGATTTTATTGGATGTATCCATACTCATTAGATATGATCCATCCGCTTTAGCAAGCGCGCGAAAAAAAAAAAAAAAAAAAACTGAAGGCGTAGAGGACGTTGAGGTGGTAGGATGGATTACGGAATTCCGCATACCTACTTCTATGCGGACTTAACTCCGCACAGATAGTTATATGATTCCATCCGAATGAAACCCTACCGGTGCTCTATACGCATTACCGGGAGGTGGGTGTCCGCATATTTAGTTCTATGCAGGCTTCTAATCTGCAGAACTAATATATGCGCCCGCCCGCTGGCGACACTTATCTTGTTTTCGCAGTATCACTTGTGATGCCGCTGCCCGCGTATTTAATTTTATACAATTTTCTTCCGCATAGAACCTTTATGAGCAGGTCCTCATGTGTCCATCTGAAACATATTCGCATCTTGTGAGCGGATTCCTCTATCGGTCGATCAAGATCGGATGGTCGATGTTTAGAATGTTTTCCATCGATCCCCGTCAGCACCTCCTCCTCTGACGTAACTCCTCCCAGCGGAACCAACGCTGCCGTCGGCGCCTCCGCCCTTGAAGTCGTCGACATGGCGGCGGAGACGACTGCAGGGGAAGGCAGTGGAAGGCGAGGGAGGGTAGGGCGGCGGAGACAAGGAACCGGCGAAGCCTTCTTAAAAAGTTCTAATTCTCGGTTTCTTTTTCCAAGAATGATGGTTTACATTTATAAAAGTATAACTTCAAAATGCTTACGGAATGTTTTTAAAAATAAATTGCACAAGATTTGAGCATTAATTATAGGGGTGCTATCAAGGTGGGAGATCGGGTATGGGTACCTGTCGAATATTAAATATTAATTATATCTTTAGAGATAATCAAAGCTAAGCAATCCGTGCTTTCATAAGTTTATAAGCATCCAATATATACTAAAAAAATTAAATTATGAATAATAAACACTTGTAGGTATGTATATATGTATATATTTTATTTTCATTATCTCATTATATATATATATATATATATATATATATATATATAGTGAAAGAGAGGATTAATTCGCGTTATTAATTTAGGAGTATTATCAATTAGTATTAAAATATGTACTAGTATAATAATAAACTAATATTTAGTTTAGTAATTAATATTTAATTATTATTTAATTAGTTGACTTATTAATTACTTGATATTTTATTTTTTTATATTATAGTATTTTTTTTAATTTTATAGAGTATAGAGATAAAGTATAGAGAAAGAGACAAAAAGATAGAATTTAGTTTGTATAAGGGAACCCAATGCCTACACCATATCAAAATAGAATCAAAACAAAAAAAAATGTAAGTGGAATTCCCTAAAGAAGTATTAGTATATATGTATAACTAGAAGTACTAGTATGAATAAAGCCTTTTAAGTTGTTATGTATGTGTATACGTTTGATCACTAGATTAAAAAGTATAAAATAGTAACATCAGTGTGGCAAGAGCAGAGGGTATTTCTATCGGACCAAAAAACATCTCATTCTTGTAAAAAGGAACAATACATATTAAAGTAGCAAAACTAGCTGTTTTTTTTTTCATTACTCAAAGATTTCACTTATTTAAAATAATATTTAATGGGAATGATTTATTTTTTCCTTTATATGGTTGGATTGAATCGAGAAAAGAGTATGTTTTATTAAAAAGAAAAAGCGAGAGAGAGAATTCAGCCACACCTTACCTGAAGCCAAATTGACTCATAGAACCTGCCGGACCAACCCCCTGGCATCCCAAAAACTTGTAAAGTTCCAGACTAAAAGATTAAGTCTTGCAGCAAGAATTTTCATATCATTTGCAACCTAGACTCAGTTTACTAAATAAAAATGACAGCAATCAGATACTGAATTTGTTCACGGTACTGGTACCATTCTATCATGATATAGATATGCAGTACAGTATGAGATGATGAGATGTATTAAAATGTTGGTACAGTAAGAAACTGCATACTAGTTTGGTACCAGTACAGAATGATACAGTAATAACCGGTACAATAAACTTTGATACTTCCCTTTAAAGATAACATTGTCTCATAACCAAGCACAAACTTTTGTCTTTTCCCTTCTCTAGGGGTTTGGAACATACTTTCAATCTTCTTCGGTGCCGGACAGGATTCTGTGGCTAATAAGCACAGAAGGCTCGCATATACCACCACCAGAATACCAGTCGGCAATTCTGCCCACAAGGCAACTGCTAACCAACTTCTGATGTGTTAACATAAGATCTGCCATGCTGACGATCAACTGCCACGTCACGCATGCTCCCTGAGACCCCAACAGAGACACCATGCAAGAAATAGCAAAATTATTATTTTTCTTGTGAAAGAGTTACTATTTTCTATTACATACTAATTACATCAGCACAAATGTCTCAACCAAAGCAAATAAAGGAAAGATACTACTACAACATTAAAGGATTCAATGGAAACATGAATGACACAACAGCTGTACACCAGACTTGGGAATGTTCTGAGATTACATTACTACAACCATTCAAGTTGGAGCTCAAGAAGCCTTCTTGCTCCTATACCTAATTGCACAGAAAACATAAACCAGAAGGTTCAGAAAACTGAGCCCAGCTAAAAGCCAGAAGAAATAATCAAGATGCCCTTCATTTAAGTTGTCAGGAATCCATCCAGTCTTCCCTCCTATAGTTGTTATATATGTCACAACTGTCAGAATCAGAGAGCTTAGGTAATTCCCCAGTGCGGTTGTGAGGAGTGAAAGCGCACTGCAGAGACTTCGCATGGCATCAGGAGACTGATCATAGAAAAACTCAAGCTGCCCAATGAATGTAAATACTTCTGCTGCTCCAACTAAGAAATATTGAGGTATCTGCCAGAAAATGCTCAATGGAACTGCCACTTTTTGGTGCTCCAAATGCTCAGCCTTCACAATGTCCAAACGTTTTATCTCCACCAGTGCTGCTGCTGCCATTGCCAATATTGATATGAATAGTCCAATGCCCATCCTCTGTAGTTCTGAAAAACCTCTCTCCTTGCCCGTGAATCTCCTTACTATTGGAACAAGAATCCTATCATAGATTGGAACCCATATGATAACACTGATCACATCAAAGGTTGATAGAGATGCAGGGGGAATGGTGAATGAGCCAATTGTTGCATCTAGAACCATCCCTTGTTCCACAAACATGGTAGAGATCTGTGCATAGACTGCAGAGAAAACAATGGTAGTGGCCCAGATGGGGAACATCCGTACCAGTATCTTCAGTTCTTCCACCTGAGTGACTGTGCAGAGCCTCCAGGGATTGGACAAACTTTCAGTCTTCAAATCAAGATCTGACACAGTAGCAGCCTTGTCGAGAAACCTGCAGTACAAGTTTACTAATATTTAGCAGTTCAACATGCAATATCTGGAAGAAACAGCAAAAGAATTACTGTATACAAAAACCTAGCTACTAAAAAACATAGCACATCTAAAGAAAGTATTAGCTACTGAAAAATGTTATATATATTAAGAAAAAGTCATAAGTCAGACCATGTCGGACAGTTGATAATAATCATCAGTTTTTAGCAGAAATAATGATCCATCACTCAAATTTCATGATTTGATTTGATTAAAACAGAAAGGACATATGCTTTGTTTTTAGATCTCAGTTGATAATATATTGTCAAGATAAATGCTTGTTTGATGTCTATCATTAAAGTAAAACCAAGTAAATCAGCCCACCGTTGGCTAATTTCCAATAGCAAGATAAGAGTTTTACATGAACTGAAGAAAAAATGAAAATTTACACAGTTACCAAGCGAATACAGCTTTAAGTTGAAAAGTCATGAATTTTATAAAATCAAATACACAGCATATCAAAACTGGGGATGCAAACACCTTTCGAAGGTACCAAAGCAAAAATGACGAACAATTTGACGGAACCCTATTCACCATGAACTTACAAAAATTAACTGATTTCGTTCATTTTTTGAAATGATTTCAATAAAATCTTCTAGTTTATAATCTGGCTTTACAATTTACTTTGATGACATCCTCTTATGATATGATAGATAATCGATTTCTAAGACTGACCATTGTTGACAGATTATGGATTCTTAAAAGAAGTACCACAGAGATTGCAAGAGAATCTCTTGACAGTTTGCAACCTAAATTTCATCCACAAGGATTTCCAATCTGCCAATTGCATGTCTATAGATGCACGTCCAGACTGAGTAGCAGAATTACTTAAGGACTTGACTCGAGATTAATGCAACAATCAAATCTTTTGAGATATAAATGAAGTTAAGAGATGTACTTAAGTTCGTCAGTGTGCTCCAATTTTCTACTCCCTTCAATTGCTGAAGCTTTGTCTGGTAGTTCATATAGGAGAGAACTATCATGAGGGATATCTAACTTCCATTTACGAAGAGAAGCTACAGCCACCTGGCACATTCTTGTAATAGGGCTTCCTCCTGGTTTTTGAAATCTATAGAGTGTGGTGCCTGCGAAAAAACTTATAATGGCCAGGGCCATGAACAATGTAGGAATACCAAAGCCCAAACCCCACCCATAGTTGTCTTGCACCCACACAAGAAAACTGCTGGATATAAGAGCACCAATATTCACAGAGAAATAAAACCAATTAAAGAAGGATCCCTTCTTCACTCTCTCTGCCGGATCAGTGTCATCAAATTGATCAGCACCAAAGGAAGAGACACAGGGTTTAATTCCTCCAGTCCCTAATGCAATCAGATAGAGACCGACAAAGAAAATAGCATATTGGGATAGACTTGCTTCTGGGCAAACAGATTTCACACACGATGGGGGCTTAAAGGCAGGAACTGATGCTGAAAGGGTCAATGTACCCATTCCCTACACCCAAAACAGTAGCATAATTAATTTCCAAATTAAATAATATGGAACAAACAGATCATAAGTCACAAACAGAGCAACCAAACACATGATTACAAGATGAAAAAATGAGAGAAAAAGTACTTGTACTTACAACAAAGTATATTGTTGAGAAGACTGCTATAGTCCAGTACCTTCCCCAGTATGCATCAGCCAATATTGCTCCAATCAAGGGGGTGATGTAGCAAGTTCCTTGCCAAGTTGTGACATTTCTTGCAGCAGAGACATTTCCCTCATGTAGTTTTTTGGTGAGGTAAGTGACAAGATTGGTTGCTATTCCGTAGTAGGCCAAACGTTCACAACATTCAGTCCCTGTGATTTGGTTATAGAATCTTGAGTGCAGTGATTATGCATAGCTAATATATAATGGGCTAAACAGTATGAAGTAATGTTAATACCTAAGATGAAAGGGCATGCTCTCCAATTGCCTGTGCCATTCTTTAAGACAGGATTTCCATTTATGTCAACCGATCCATCTCCCGTGTATGGTCTCTTATTTCCATTCTACATATCAAACAACAGATATCCAATGTGATGGAATTTTATAAAGTTCTAAATAATCAGAGACTAGAAGGTGCGTGAATTTTAAAAGAGTCCTATCAACTAGCATAACAAAATGAATGGAATATAATTTGCATTTACAATGTCAATTGTGTAACTGAAATCAGATCAAAACTGAGATTTAGACTTTGCAATGGCAACCCAAACCTTCATTCTGATGACAACTTCTAAATGATGTTTTGATCAAAAACATTTTTTCCCTATTTAAGAACTATTAAGCTCAGGCTTTAAGCAAAGGTTACAAAAAACAGCTAAATGAAAATAATCCCAGGTAACAAATTACCCGGCTGTGCCACCTTTATCAGACAGGTCAAGCACCTTGGGGGAAGACATGCAAGGACTGTTTGAGTTACAGCACGTAAAACCTACCATCCATAAATCAGTAATAGAAACTTATGAGCAGTTGCATCGGAAACCATTCCCTTCATCTGCATATTGGTCGCTGCTTCCAATTATCTTACGGAAGGTTCTTAGTATTTACTTTGCTCAATCATTCTTGACGCCTACAGAACTTTAGAATTGCGAACCCTAGTTTCCTGTTTTCTTTTCAATTTCTGTTTTTTATTTTCCTATTGTATGATGGAGATTAAATAATCTAATCTCATTTTTCAAGGATCTGGGACATGTTCTTATAAAGATCTAATCTTTCCAAGGCTTCACGTCAAAGCACGACCAAATGAATCATGACACACCCAAATTGGAGAGGATTTATTCACCCAACTCCATCAGAAAGCAAAAAAATCTGAAAGACGGATACAAGTCAATAGCTAAAACACAATTTCTTACATTAGTACCAATCATCCTCAGATTCACAACGAAACAATCATTAATAAAAGAAATAAATCCATTACAGAACTTCCTAAATCGAACGAAGATAGATAGGCCAAAATTTTCATCGGAATCTAAAGCTATGAAAGAAGAAAGCAGACCTCTTCCGATAAGAGAACGTCTTCCAAGAGCGATCTCTGATCTTCCTCCTGAGAGCCCATGGATCGAAAGCCGAAAGAGAGAGAGGGGGATTCCGCAATAAAAGGCTAGTGAATTAGGGATTCGAAGGGATTTTTTAACAACGAGGTAATCATCGAGAGACTAGCTGGGAGTGGAATGCTTCCGCTGACGGGGAGAGAGAAGATTTAAGACCGAGCATCGAGACGACGGTGAAATGGCAAAGGCCAGCCTTTCCCTTATCATTTTTTATTGGTTTCAACTTCCAGTCCAGGTTCAGGCAAGAGAAGTGGGTTGCATCTTTTGCACGAAAGAAGAAATTACGTTCCTTCGCATACAGCCATCGTTGGATCACCAACCACACAGATCTCAAAGCATTCTGAGTCCATAATTCTCAAAGCGACCACTCCTCCCTTCATCCCTCTCCCTATTCAACTCTTCTCTCTCCCTTCTCTTTCTTTGCTCTCGTCTCTGCGTCCCCTTCTCTTCGGTGAGCTTTTCGGCAGTCTCCGGCAGTGATTCCTTGCGGCGCTTCGGTCCGAGTGGTAACACTCGATGCTGAGGAATCTCCATTTCCCGATTGGTTAGTGCCATGGATACCAATCTTGGATTTGCTCTGTTTTGGTGTTAGCTCTGGACTTCCTCGTAACTGGACGAGCTGGCGATCGAGAACCACCAAAAGATCAGCTTCTGTGGAGCAAGCAGAATAAAGTGATGGTAAAGTTTCGATATTTTCGCACGTTGTTTGCTGAAAATGGGATCTTTGGGGCTGGGTTTTGATCTGGAGACGGGGGTTTGGGTGCAGGTGGGCTCGATGAGAATGGTCCGCCATGACTGAGGCCGCTTCTGAAGACGAGCTTCTTTGTTCCCTGTGAGGTTCATGCCGATTCAACAAGAACAGATGCAATATGTAATTTTTGGATTGCATAGGGCGGGCTCTTTATTCCTATTGCCTCGCCAACCACAAGGACCACCACGTTGTTCAGGTATTCGTTCTTATTCTTCTCATAGAATCTTTGAAAGAAACCAAGAAAAGAGAGGATTTTGATTTTTTTTTTTTTCCTTTCGGGATTTTGTTTTAGATTCGGAGGTCATCGTGCCATAACATGATAAGGTGTCAGAGGCGTCGAAGCTCAACAAGAGGCTGCAGCCGAGGCCTGGAAGAGGGTGACCAACACCTACGAGATTTGCGGCCGGAGCCTCCTCGATTCCTTCCGGTATTTGATGATATTAGACATTATTCTGAAAGATTTCGGATTTCTATAAGCAAGACTCCTCCTTGCTTCAAATGTCTTTTTTTACCACCTCCGGCTTGTGGAGTCCATGGTCTCCGAGGAGAGCGATCTCATCTTCCCCAGCCTCGAGTTCTCAGCCCAGGCCCTTGTCTCCTTCCCTGAATAAATACGTCGGCTTGCTCCCACGCCCGATCTTCATCCTCCTCTTGTCAACTACTCTGTTTCTTCTTCCTCTTATTTTATTAATCTCTGTAAAGAACTGAAGCACAGGGAATGCCACCTTAATTTAATCTCCATGCAAAGAGTTCAATTCTCGTATGTACTTTCAGTTTCCAAACCTAGCCCAAAGATAGAGTTTGATCTTGATTTTGAATTGATGGCTCTAGAAATGTGGAGATCTCCTTAACAATAATTTTGTTTCTTAATCCATAACCACATTCTTTAGCATCTTTTTGTTGTATAGGAGCCAAGTTTCTGTGATTTTGGCAACTAATTGTGGATGGAAACATTGTGAGAGCAGTTGATAGTTCCATTCACCAGAGCTAAGAAAGAAACCTTCATCAATTTTTAGTCAGCCATGGTTTCTATATTAATAGGAATTGTGAGAGCCTGCACTGGTGCGTATTTAGCTCCAAATCAGTTATGGAAAAATCTTGGATACTTATATATGACCAATAAATACATAAAGTAGGTATTTTGAGTGAGGTTCAGAATTGTTATAAATAATATCAAAGCAAACCCGATCCATCGCCATGTAGACTAGAAACTACTGCAACTCGGGCCCATCATGATGTTTGGAATTGGATTTGGCTGGTTTTGGCTTCGGTACAATTTTTTCTGCTGCTTTACTAAGCAGATCTTTGTGCCAGTCAGTAAAAATTGGAATACCTCATCCTCCATCGTCTTCAGGCTGATAGATCACCTCCCATGAGATCAAATGTAGCTTTCTTTGTTCAGTATTGTGACCCTACAAGAAACATCTAATTTTTTTTTCAATCCACCTTATAACTGCTTGTGGCATCTAGCTACTAGGCATTATTTGAACTGGCCAAACTGATTATATCAGTCGTCTTCCAGCCATAGATTGAAATTTCCATTTCCAAGATTCTAATCTTGCTGCAATATGGTCCTTGATGAATTGAAATCAATTGCAGATGATCCACTCTCTATGACAGGTACGCCCAAATATTCTCTAAAGATGTTTGAATGGGGGATCTGAAGGATTGAAGCGAGCTTTATTACTTTCCTTCAGGTGTTTTTGGACTAAAGATTACGGAAGATTTGTTGAGATTTACCAGCTGGTGACACTACTTGTAATAAACGGGCCAGCTGGGCCTGGCCTGGACCATAGTCGGCAGACCCAGCCGGCTCTACCCTAGGACTAGGGGATCGCAATCCCCCTGCTCCAGCGGGTTCGAACGACCGCGCGGCTGTTGAGCGGTTGTAATCGCCGAACGGCCGACCGTTACGGCCGTTCGACCGAGCTCCCCCACACCTCCGGGGTCTATAAAAACCCTACATCCCACCGGCAAAGCTCGGGATTCGGCAAAGGGCCAGAATGTAGGGAGAGGAACAGAAAGAAGAAAAAGAAGGGGGAAGGACCCTGCGGTCGCCGCAGGCCCTCGGCCATAGGCGTTATTGGAGTTCATATAAATTTGTTTTAAGATAGTTTTTTTTGGAAATACCTTATCCAACTAAATTCTCTTTTTCTATTATATTTCTATCTATATTTTTTGGTCCAAGCACAACGTAATAACTACCTTAGAGTTTTAAAAGTTTTAAAATTTCACATAACGCACTTCTTGTTACAAGCAAATACTTAAAGGAGTTTTTTTTTTCTTTAACCATTATTATTAAGGAATAGTATTGTACGACAACCAATGGGATAGAAATACCTTGAATCTCAGTGCTGGAAGTAGCAATAATACAGGGAGTTATGCTAAGCCTACTTCTGATGCATCAACATGCCTAGATATCTTTCTTTTCTTTTTTGATAGAAGGGGACGTAGATAGCCACGCGGCTTTTATTGATCTGATCAAAAGAATACAAAGTTCAGAAGCTGCTAAGAGGAAGAGGCAACAATTTAAGGAAGCAAAGCTCTGCTACAAATAGAGTGGAAAGAAGCAGAGAAAAAAGAAACTGAAAAAAGCAGTGGAGCACCAGCACTTGGACAAAATGTTCTCCATTCAATCTGTTGCAAGAATGGATGTAGGGAACCTCACAAAATAAATCAGAATTTTTTGCAGCATAGAATCCTGAAACAGTGGCATGCTCAGGTCTCAGACAGCATAACCATCAAATCCTCACATGTAGGACTAGAGAAATAAAAGTTTCAACCAACCTTTCTGGGGTACACACACCCCAACGGAAGCATCACGCAAGCAAAAATATGTCAACTTATCAATTATCATATAATATTATCATCTTCCTGATCTAAAACATCACATAGGAAGGATACTTCTACATGGTTAAGTGACACATCTATAACCATTCTAGCATCTTGTAAAAGTATTTGTACACAACAAAGACAGAGTTCAAGAAGCCTTCTTGCTTTTATACTTCATGGCACAGTAAACATAAACTACGAGGTTCAACAAACCGAGTGCAGCTAGAAGCCAGAAGAAGAAATCGAGATGCCCTTCATTTAAATTATCAGAAATCCACCCAGTCTTCCCTCCTTGGGTTGTTATATGTGTCACAATGGTCAGGATCAGAGAGCTTAGGTAATTCCCCAGTGCATTTGTGACAAATGATAGCGCACTACAGAGACTTCTCATGGCATCAGGAGACTGATCATAGAAAAATTCGAGCTGCCCGATGGCTGTGAATACTTCTGCCGCTCCAGCCAAGACATGCTGAGGTATCTGCCAGAAGATGCTGAGGGGAACTGCCACTTTTTGGTGCTCCAAATGCTCAGCCTTTGCGATGCTCAAACGCTTTATCTCCAGCAGTGCTGCTGCAGCCATTGCCAGTATAGATATGAAAAGGCCGATACCCATCCTCTGCAATTCTGAAAAGCCTCTCTCATTGCCCGTGAATCTCCTTGCTAATGGCACAAGAACCCTGTCGTAGACTGGAATCCATAAGATAACACTGATCGCATTAAAGGTAGATAGAGATGCAGGAGGAATGCTGAATGAAGCAATGGTCGTCTCAAGAACCATCCCTTGTTCGACAAACAATGTAGAGATCTGCGCAATGACAGCAGCAAACACAATGCTGGTAGCCCAGATTGGGAAGATGCGTACCAATAACTTCAGTTCTTCCACCTGAGTGACTGTGCAGAGCCTCCATGGGTTGGAGAAGCTTTCGATCCTCTCATCAAGATCTAAAACTGTTGCAGCCTTGTCAAGAAACCTGAAGTTCATATTTGTTAATATTGCACAGTTCAACATGCCATACCAAGAAGAAATCATAACAGATTATTGCATATATTTATATGTAAATACATATTATAACTCGTGTATATGTAAATTTCATAGCATATTTAGACAAAATGCTAGCTTCTGAAAACATAGTGTCTAAAAATAGTTGATCATGCACTTGTGAAACAATTGATATAATCATCTTTTTATTTTTTCCTCTCTGTATACTATTTAGTAAATCAGTCCACAGTTGGCTTATCTCCAACAGAAGAACATTGGTTTCATATGATGTGAAGGTAAAATGGAGGTATGCACATGGGGGACTGACCTCGAACTACAAACTAGTCCTGTGTGGAAGTGGTCAATTCGCTCTTTGCTTTAAATGTGTCTGGTTATCTAAATTGATCTATTACTTTCTTCATTATTTGTAACAGTTCTTTACTTAGGTGGGTGGAATTTCTTTCCGGGACGAGTGGGTGAATCATGTAGTTCTTAAGCTCCTTAACGTAGTTGGAATAAGTATGAAATATTCTGCAAGTTGATAATAACTTTCAGCTGAGTAAACTCATCTATGATCTTTATAATCTCTCATACACAGAAAATGGAAACTAAATATATACACAAACTCTTTTAGAAAGTAACAATGCAAACATTACGAACAAGTTGGCTAAACCCCATTCGCAACGTACTTGTAAAGACTAAGATATTTTCTGGATCTTTTTGCAGTGATTTATTAGCAATTCTTCCGGTTCTAATCTGATTTTATAATTCTATTTGATGCTTTCCGCTTATGATATATACCAAACAAGTGATTTCTGAGACTGACCATCATCGACAACTTATGGATTCTTAAAAGATGTTACATAGAGATAGCAAGAGAACCTCTTGGCAACTTATGTACATAAGAATCTCCAGTTAGCCCTTTTACAAATCTAAAGATGCATGTCCTGCCTGAGTAGCAAAATGACTTGAGGACTTGGCTCAAGATTCATTTAACATTTAAAGAAGTAAGAAAAGTTCAGAGATGTACTTGAGTTCATCTGTGTGCTCCAACTTTCTACTCCCTTTGATTGCTGAGGCTTTGCCTGGTAGTTCATGGAGAAGAGAACTATCATGGGGGACATCTACCTTCCACTTGCGAAGAGAAGCTACGACCACCTGGCATACTCTTGTAATAGGACTTCCACCCGGTTTTTGAAATCTATAAAGTGAGGTCCCTGAGAAAAAACTTATAATGGCTAGGCCCATAAACAGTGTAGGAATACCAAAGCCCAGAGCCCACCCATAACTGTCTTGCACCCACACAAGAAAACTGCTGGATAAAAGTGCACCGATATTCACAGAGAAATAAAACCAATTAAAAAAGGATCCCTTCTTCACTCTTTCTGCTCGATCTGTATCGTCGAATTGATCAGCACCAAGGGAGGAGATACAAGGTTTAATTCCACCAGACCCTAATGCAATCAGATAGAGACCAATAAAGAGAACAGCATATTGAGCTGGTCTTGCTTCTGGGCAAATTGATCCTGCACAGGATGGAGGCCTGAAGGCAGGAACTGATGCTGAAAGGGTCGATGTACCCATTCCCTACAACCAAAACAGTAGCATCATAATCTCCTGAATTAAATAATATGGACAAAACAGATCATAAGTCACAAAACAAAGAGACCAAACAGATGCAGTTATGATTACAAAAAGGAGAAAAAAATATTTGTTGTACCGTACTTACTATAAAGTATATTGTCAAGAAGACTGCAATTGTCCAGTACCTTCCCCAGTATGCATCAGCCGATATTGCTCCAATCAGGGGGGTGAGGTAGCAAGTCCCTTGCCAAGTTGTGACATTTCTTGCTGCAGGGGCATTTCCCTCATGTAATTTTTTTGCAAGGTAAGCAACAAGATTGGTTGCTATTCCATAGTAAGCCAAACGTTCACAACATTCAGTCCCTGTGATTTGGTTATGGAATCTTGAGCACTGCGATTATGGGTAGTTGATAAATAATAGGCTAAACAGTATCAAGTAATCTTAATACCTAAAATAAAGGGGCATGCTCTCCAATTGCCAGTGCCATTCTTTAGGACTGGATTTCCATGAATGTCGACCGATCCATCTCCTGTGTATGGTCCTCCATTTCCATTCTACAGATAAAACAGCATAAACCAAATATGATGAAATTTTATATGAGTCCTAAACTATCAGAAAAGCTGGAAGGTATGCGAAGTTTTGGACAATCGCACTGACTGGCACGATAAAATGGATGAAATAGAATCAGAAATCAAAATCTCAACCATATGAATACAAGCATTCTTGAAGAAAAAGTGTGTGAAATATGTTACTATACCTACTAACTGGCATGATAAAATGAATGGAGTAAAATTAGCATTCACAACTCAGATTTTTAACTGTAATCACTCAAAAAGATGTATAACCATAAGCAGAGTCCTGAATCATGCAATCAAATAGACCATAAGCAGTCCTGAATTATGCAATCAAATAGTTAGATCAAAACTGCATCCAGAACTAGACTTTGCAATGGCAAGCCGGATCTTCATTTCCATGAAAATTTTTGCATGATAATTTGATAAAAAGAAATGATTTTTCTTTTTTGTATTGAAAACTATTAAGGTCAAGCTCTCTGAAAAGCAGATAGCTAAAGTTATCTCAGTCAACTAGTTACCAAGTTGTGACATTTCTATTGGACAGATTAAGTACTACAGAAGGGAAAAAATTCCCGGGCTATTTGAGTTGGAGCACGTCAATCTACAATCCTCAGATCAACAATAAAAAATTTGAGCAGTTGCATCTGAAAGCTCTCTCTTTGTCTGCTCGTCGGTCATTGCCTTCTAATCATCTAACAGATTCTAAAGAAGAAAAAGAAGAAGATTCACGATAGCTTTTTTTTTTTTTTTTCCCAAGCAAAATGGTGGAGACTGGAGAAGACAATCGAACAAAATGGGCACAAAAAAGAGAAGCAATAAAAGGAAGATATGGAAAAGAAAAAAAATGAGAAAAGAAAAGAGGAAAAAAAAAGAAGATTCATTGTACTAGTTTGGTTAATCATTCTTTTTTTGTTCTTTTTTCTTGCGGGTTAGGGCTGAAGGAAGCAGTAGTTGGGTTGAGGATGGGATTCGAACCTGGTATCTAACACCCAATAACTTAAACAATTGAGCCAATTGACACTCTCAACTTTGCTTGATCATTCCTGATGCATGCAGACTGTGAGGACTTAGATCACTAATTCCTTTTCAGTTTTCAAATTTTGGTGCTTAATTTCTATTCTAATAGGTCTGTCTATTGTATAGTGGAGATTAGATAATCTAATGTCACTTCTCGAAGACCTTGGATTATGAATTCCTATCAAGATCTATTTTTTCCAACACCACCTCAGGCCGCAGCCATATGAACTATGATCCCATTAGACTTCCCCAAATCTTTCTTTTTCTTTTTTGATGTAAAGGGAGGTTCACGACTAGACTAACCCAAATCTATCAGAAATCAAAAATCTGAAAAATAGATAACAATCCATAGATAACAGAAAATTTGTTACCATAACATTAATCTTTCTCAAATCCACATTGAATGATTTAAGAATTTACCAAACTAAGGAACCCCGAATCGAGGAGCAAATCTAAGGAAGCAACAAAATAATAATAATAATAATCTTTGTCTGCGACAAAGAGACGAACCTCTGATGAGAGCCCATCTTCCAACAGCAATTTTGGTTTCTCCTCCTGAGAGCCCATGGATGGAGACTCAGAGAGAGAGGAGAAGGTTAAGGATTCCAGGGATTTCCCGCCCGAGAAATGAGACAGAGCACCAATTTTATTTTTTTGAAGAGAGTTTTTTAGCAGTGTTGCCTTTAAAACAGCACATAACTTTGTGACGCGTGTCGATACACAAAGTTTTGTTCAAGAGTGGCCACGATGCCACTGATTAAATTATTTACGTAATTTCTCAAAAACAAGAATGGTTTATAGACAAGTAGCAGCACAAGATGTCTGTTAATTAACATTCCTGCTACTTGTTTTCATTAATGATCTAAAATTTAATCCCTGTTATTATATATTTACGCATAACTATGTGCAAAATAAACATGAAATTCTTTATATATTGAAAAAATTCCAAATATGAGCCAATGAATGCGTACAAAATAGAATGGAGAATTTTGCATGAGAGTCTCCATGCAAAAAATTATGTCAATAATATTGATATTATAAGTATTGGCCCTGCATGATGCATAGGATATGATATTTTTCTCATTTTTCTCATTATAATTGAAATACTATATAATAATATAATAAATCATAATTAAAAAAAGATTTTAATGGTTAAACTTCTGTTGCATGTTAAGTAATAAACTTTAATGATGGTTGACTACATTAATACCAGAATCATTAATATATTTTATATATTGAGCAATAAACTTTAATGATGGCCGAGTATAATAATACCCGCATCTACATAGGAGAGAGGACTTCATCACAAGCTGAGCCTCCATTATATATATAGGTAATAGATAATAGATATGCAGAAAATACTGTTAAATATAAACTACAAAATTTATAAGGACTAAACATAAAATTTGACGATCAATCAACTTATCCTCCTTAAGATGCATGTGTAATGAGAAAAGGCATGAGTAAATTAAACATGAATTCTATTCTTCCATCAAAACAGTTGAGAACATAAGTTTCATTTCATCATTTATTTTATTTGCTCTGATTTTAATACAATATATCTGAAAAATCTCTAGAGTTGCCAACTAAAATCAAATAAAAGAAGCAGGTGGATATGTGTGGGTCTCCACTCTTTGGGAGTTTGAGCTAAATAATACAAACAAATTCTAGCACATGCAGTACATATGAGAGATATGGCATAATTTTATTTCCAAAGGAATTACAACTTATGCATTAGGGTTTAAACTATCTTTATTTTAGCCCTTATGCTATGAGTGGTTGTCTTCTAATGGAACCAGTGGAACGTTCTGTTAGAACATGCCATAAGTGATGCGTGCTTCAAATTACTGCATATCAATCATTGGGAAAATGCTAGTATTTGTATAATACAGTTGCCACAAAGCTTGAGCCAACACTACATACTTAGATAATGTTTGGCATAATTTTTATTTTTTAAAAAATTAAAAATTATTTTTTGCGAAAACCAAAAAATTGAAGCTCGCTTAGCCGTAAAAATGGTGAAATTGGTGGCGGCCGATGATAGATGGTAATAGTCGATGATCACCATGACAGATAGCGTTAGAAGCAACTAATGAAGGCCACGAATTGGGAGCGATAAATGGTGGCCGGCAATGGCTGGTGACGGATGGAGGCGGTGGCTGGCAATATTGATACGCCGTGGAGATAGTCGCAAAAAAAAAAAAAAAAAAAATCAAAAACATAATTTTTGACTTTTATAATTTTTACAAATTGGTTGCTAATTCCAAAAAACTGAAGATAAAAATTGGATTATGAAACACTACAATGCCTCGATTTGTATGTTTCTGATAAAAAAAACTTGAAACTTGAAAAACTGACAACCATGCCGGACAAAGACTTACCCAAGAAGCAACATTAATTTCAAAAAAAATCTCAACCATCAAATAACCACCTTCCATCAAAGACATTCTCTGGACTTGGCCATTGCTGGACACAATGCCAGAGTTCTAGCCATAGTGAGGGCGAGAGAGTCCACCATGCTGTGTATAAAAGCTCGTTTAGCTTATTAACTCCAAAAAAAAAAAAAAAACCTTGCTGAGCCAATCATCAGCATGCCTACGCAATAGTGAAAACTAGAAGTCTCTGCAATCTGCCTCTTCAATATCTAAGGGATTACAATTTTGTTTCCTTCTTCTATAGCTCTTGTTCATCCTCTTATGCCTTCTAGCAGATTGTATTATGCTTCAGAGGAGGTACCAGACGTGTTATGAAATTGGTTGTGAAAAATTGACTGGTTTTTGTTTCAGAACTCTCTTAAGTCGGACTTTTCTTTATGGAGCTTGTAGCCATTCTTTATCTTAGTGCTTATTTTAATGTCTCATTTTGATGTGGGAAGGGATACAATAACTTGATCTTCTGAGATCAGAAAAATAGAGCTCTTCATGTTCAAAAGAGACGGGTATAGCAGAAAAGTATTAGGCCAGAAAATCTTTATGAAATTGCTTGAAACTTTCAGGCAATAAATGCCCCTGTTTGTTAGTCTGAATGAGATTTTTTCCTCCAGTGCTTCTTCTTACGAGCATTAACAATTCCTGTCCTGATTATCAGACACTCGGTTTGGAGTCATTTAGCTTCTTTTTCTGACATGCATTCCTCTTCTTCCTTGACAATGTAACTTATCTCTACCCCTCATCTTTGTTGTAAATACGATTAATCTTTAATAAAAACCGGGTGGCTTCTTTTGCCTCCCTTTACATAAAAAAAGAACTCTACTAGCTTGAAGAGGAGTTGTACAAGAGGCATTGTATATGACAGTTTAGAAAAGCTTCATCGCCTTGGCACTAAGCACATAAAAGTAGAGAGGGAGGGGGATCTAATGGTGTCCGATTGTTTCTCTTAGCTTAAGCATTGCACTCCTCAAAAAAAAAAAAAAAAAAATCTCATGCGTTACAGTACGTGACTTAATACTTCATATGTAAAATTTCACAGCTCGAATCCACTTACGTCACCTCAAATAAGATAACCCAAAATTTTGAAATTTCTCTCTTCTCTGAAAGAATCTTCTGAGAAATAAAAATTCTCTCTCACTGTACCTTTGTCACCAAAGAGATGGCTTGTTCGCATCTTCAGCCACAAGCACACAGGGACAGTTTCTTTGATAGGAGATTAAAGCATGTATCACCTACCTTCCATCATAGTAATGGTTACTTCATTTGAGGAACCAATACCTCTTTTTTGACAATCTTCTCCACTTACCTGACCTTCACGAGCATGGAAGGCTGGTTGATTCAGTGAAGGAAGGCTTACATTACTACCACCCAGCTGGGAAACAACAGCTGACATTGTAGGTCTATCTTGAGCACTTTTTTGCACACATGATAGTCCCACATGGATGCATCTCAGCAACTCTTCTTCGCAATAGGAATTGCCTAGTTGTGGATCCACTAGCTCTAAGGCCCTCCCATCCTCCCAAAGCTCCCATGCCTGTCATGAAAAGAAAAATGTTACACAGTGCATCAAATTGGTTTATACATGTTTCCCAATAGCTTGTTATTAATTCAAAGATTGACGAACATGCTTACGTAATTTAAAAGATTCAAAGAGCCGTTCATGCCCTGAGAACCAGAAACCTTCTCGCCACTGATAATTTCTAGGAGCAACACTCCATAGCTGAAGACATCAGTCTTTTCAGAGAAATGCCCCCATAGAGCGTACTCAGGAGGCATATAGCCACTACAGAGAGAGGGAACAATGATTAGTTGATCGCTAGCATCAGTTTTTTTCATCTAAGAGTTTAATATTAAAGTTCACTTGAAGAAAGATTTCACTTACTATGTCCCAACAACCCTTCTTGTCTTTCCTTGCTCTTGATTTCCTTCAAATATTCTTGCTATTCCAAAGTCTGATATCTTTGGGTTCAACTCGGCATCCAAAAGAACGTTACTAGCTTTTAGATCTCTGTGGATAACTTTCAGTCTAGAGTACTTGTGGAGGTAGAGGAGTCCTTGAGCAATCCCATCAATTATTCTCTTGCGTTTACTCCAATCCAATATTGCTCCCTTGGTCGGATCTGATTCAAATTCCAATTAAAAAAATTGAATAGTTATTTACTTGGTTATAGAATGAAAAAATATAAGACAAATGCTTCAACAGCGGGGTAACAAGAAGGTCATAATGTAATGGCACAAGATTATCCAATTAGTCCATTATCCTTTTTCCATGTTCCTGAAGAAATTGCTGATAGTTTTCCATCCTTGCATCCAAAAGTGGAGAAAAACTACATCACGATATTCAAATAATTTGATCGCATAGAAATTTCTCCTTTCTATGTGGAACTAGTGCATCATAAGCAGTGAGCAAAAAATGCATGTTTAAAGAAGCTCACCGAAGAGGATGGAATCCAAACTTTTATTGGGCATGTACTCATAGATCAGCATCTTCTCTTCTCCTTGAGTGTAGAAACCTAGAAGCCTCACAAGGTTCATGTGTTGTAGCCTAGCAATCAGAATAACCTCATTCTTGAACTCCTCAAGTCCTTGTCCTGAACTATCTGAAAGTCTTTTAATAGCCACTTCCTGCCCATTAGGTAATTTACCCTGCCAACAAAACCAACATCTGTTGCATGACTGTAGACACAAGAAGAAATTATTGAAAGTGTAAGTCCTCCAAATTCAACGATTTATTGCATATAACTGAAAGAACTAGTTAGCCAAAAAAAAGAAGAAGGAGAAAGCTAATTACCTTGTACACCTCCCCAAAACCACCCTTTCCTAGCTTACTTTCTTCCGCGAAATTGTCAGTAGCAGCAGCAATAGTGCCTAAACTGAATAGAGACAACTCTGCACTTATATTGACATCATCTGTTGACATGCTGCTATGTGCTACATTAGCTCCAAAACCAAGTAATGAGTGACTTTCGCATTGTTCGATCTTTGCTGCAATCAACAAATAGCCCAACAATCAGGTGTAAAGTTTGATCTATTCCAATGAGCATAGCTATCTATGAAGCACGTCTTACCTTTTCCTTGCAACTTCTTTTTCCAGAGGCTACGGAGGCATAATTGCAAGAAAAACAAAGATAAACAGATTGTTGCAACTATAATTATGATCAACTTTTCCTTGTCCACTGGAACATGTGTTTCGTCATCCTCATCATCATCCTCATCTGGAAGAAGACAGTATAATTTCAAAACCATTTGGTATGCGACGCCATTTGGTGAGAAGAACAACTTGAAGTTTTTGTGTGTTGTAGGTAAATGTGTGCATGAATCGACAATAGCAGAAACTTAAAATTGCAGATTACAAGAAGCTCATGAACAAGCACATCAAGAGTGACTTCGAGTACTCATTATTCTCGAAAGGGAAAAGGATTCTATGGAGACCAAACTCTAGCAGGGCATGCGAAGAATATGCTGAGCTGAATCTACTTGCTACTAATATATGTGGGTTCTATGGAGACCAAACTCTTTTTTTCTTCTTCGTAGGCTCACCGAAGTTCTAGAGTTCATGACAGACTTGGCATACCTCAACTTGCATCATTGCCTATTGCATTTTATACAAGATTTGATAATGTTTGCATCAATTTGTAAATGGAGTGTAGAAACATATCTAACATGATACCTAAATTAAAAATTGATCAACAATAAATATATAGAATAAATAGCTAATAATAAAAATGTTTGAAAGCAATAAACAAGTAGAACAGAAAGCTAATTTTCTGATAAATTTGCACAAAATCTATGTAAGACTTTAATTATGTTGAATATCTTACGAAATCGGCTATATATAATATTATACAAATTTCACTCAAAACTTGCGCACCTGAAAAGAGCTGGTGCCAATGGATTGATCCTAATATTAAAGTATCGCATATAATATTGAACCCGCAAGAATAAAAAAATAGTTTTTAATAAATATTTAGTTTTTTATTTAAAAAAAGTCTATTTATTCAAACCTATGCTGGGCGACGATAGCCATCAACGCTAGCGCCCTCCACGGGCGGCTGATTTTGTGGGTTGTAAGGTGGGCGGGGGCTTTTTGGCTTTTTGCCCTATCCCCAATTATCGACGCAACTTGATTGAGCGCCACAATGATTGACCCAACTTGTTACCTAAAAAATCTAGCCGGTCCAGCTCCAATATAGATCCATCTATTAACCTACGCCAGTTTGTGTTTAGCTCAAAAAACCGGCCCAACTTGGTTCAAAGTCTTCCAATTTTGATGCAACCGGCGTTCACTTTCACATTCATCTAAACCCATTTTAGACCCGGTCTGAAACGTCTATGTTCCAGTTCTGCGAAGGATCTGCTGTTTATGTTCACAGCCAACGATATATGCAACACCTGTGGATCACCCGAGGAAGCCCAAAATATTTCTAATCTAGCTCTCTTTTTTTTTTAACAGCCAATCACCAGCAACCACGTCATTAGCTAACTGTGGCCCACCAAAATGCATTGGGAAAAAAGTTATGCGACGCGTACCTAGATCTGAAGCCGCCAATCGGACGTACACATCCTGGCCGCCGCTCGGGAACTCCCTCAGGTCCATCAAATCTTCCACCCAATAAACGCACCCAGTAACACCCCCACTGATATCAGCGGCTGTGTAGCCCACACACGAGCAGTTGGCCAAGCACACCCTCTTGCACTCCTCCAGTCCCATACTCCGGTTGACGATAGCGGTCGCGGTATCTGGAAGCTTCAACTCAGTCACCCTCCTGAAACCGTCCCGGCTCCCGCACCTCAGGCCGGTCCGCCTCGCACAACCGGCGGTCCAGTTCCCGACTGACCGCGGCTCGAACCCATTTACACACTTACAGACCGGATTCGAGTCCATGTTGCAGACCCCGAACGGCCCGCAACTCCCGTACCTGTCGCACAGGTCCTTGGGTGCGGACCAGGACACGACCCAGGACTGGGTCTGGTTCGCCCATATGAACCGCTGCAGCTGCCCGGCCTGGTCCAGCACCAGCCTCGTAATCATAGATGGGTCGTTCAGCTCGTGCTCGTAGTAGGTCTCGTTCTCGTTGGAGACGAAGGCGTAGGTGAACAAAGTGCTGTAGGATTTCATCTCCGGGGTGCCGCTGAGCCGCAGGCCGTTCCACGGCCCGGTTCGGTAGACCGGCTTCGACCGGCCCCAGAGGATGATCTGGGGAAGGCCGTTCTCGTCTAACCGGACGGTATAATCACCGAAGGAGGCGTCGCCGGAGTTCTTCCAGGAAGTGAGGCCGAGGGGGAGCCGAGAGGAGAACCGCATCCCGGGAAGCCACGTGTCGGTCGGGCATTGGAAGGTCTGCCATGCAACGCCGACGAGAAGTGCGTCCGCTGCATCGCGCAGCACGAAGTTGCCGGAGTCGAGGAGCTGGGCGACGGGTCGGGAGAAGTCAACCGGGTCGGTGTACCAGATCGGGTGGTTCGAGCCGTTGGTGAGGAGGAGCTCACCGGCGGGGCCGAGCTGGAGGTGGCCGGTGCGGTCCGGGAGGGGGCTGGCCCGGTTGGCGACCCAGACGACGGTCTGGACGGGGATGTGCTTGTACCAGATGCCGAGGTGGCGGTGGGTCGACCCAACCGGGCTGAAGAAGCCGAGCTCGAAGGTACCTCGGGCCGAGACCAGGGTCTGGCCGTCTCGGATGGATTGGGTCCGGGTAAGGGTGTCAGTGGCCAAGGAAAGAGAGAACAGGAAGGAGAGGAGGAGGAGGAGGAGGAAGGGAGGCAAACTGCTCTTTGGCTTTGCTATGGCTCCGAGTTTCATTTTGGAAAGGAGATGACTAGGATGTTAATCAGCAAATTAAGCTATTTGCAAGTCTGGTCAGGCATTAGTTGGGCATGCGATGATCTCTTGGAGTAGTGGCTGGAGAAGTCTCCTTTAAAGGAAATTCCTCTCTTGGTCTTGGTGGTGGTGGGGTGCGGGCCTCTCCGTACGTGTGCGTGTTCAGCAAGTTGTAAACTTTGGACTGGGTTTGGCAATTTATAAAAGTTTTTCCTACCCGTAATTATAAGCTTCCTGTCTATTTCATAAGTATTTTGTAATATTTCATATCAAATTTAATATAATATTTGTTTGTTAGATGGAGGGGTAGATTCATTAAAATTCGACCGATCCAATTTTTTGTTCGAATTCTAATTTTGGATCCAAATCTGATTCGATTGAAAATTGAGTTGGGTTGGATCGGATCGGGTCGGAGTCGGATCCAGATCCAAGTCAGTTGGATTCGGTTCAGATCGAATCGGATATTTTTTTTTTTTGCATTTTTGGAAAAGTATTTGGGTAAACCTAATTTGGTCATATCATAATTATGATGTGCTGGTTGACCCATGACTCGAAAGGCTTGCCAAAAGTCAGCGGTGACCTTGGGTCAGCACAGGTGACCCATGACTAACTAAGTCGGTCTACAAGCCAAATGTCATACCAGGCTATTTTTTATCCATATGACTGATTGGACGGAAGTTGGTGTCTCCCAGCTCCCCTCTCACGAGGGCAAAAAATATCCCAGGCCTTCTTCCAAAATCCAATTCCATTGCAGAAAATCGGCACATGACCCATATTCAGTTCAGCGTTCCCTGACTTCCTCCCTGCAAAAGTTAAAAAAAACAGAAACCAAAAAACAGAAGGAAAAAAAAAAAAAAAAAAAAGCCAGCCACCGAGACACCAGAGATATCAACAGTGTAATGGATCGAGAGAGAATACCGACGGACCAATAGTTTCATGACCCACACAAAAAAAAACTTTTTTTTGCTTTTTCCCCCCCCCCTCTCTCTCTCTCTCTCTCTCTCTCTCTCTCTCTCTCCGGTCCATTCGGATTAGGGCTGGAAGTGGGCCGGGCCGGGTCGGGCCAAACCCCTACCCAAGCCCGGCCCGAATTTTTTTTCCGGGATTCGGGCCGGGCCGGGGCCCGAAAAATTTTTAAGAAACAAGGCCCGAGCTCGGCCCGAGCCCGGCCCGAGCCCATTTGGGCCGGCCCAGTTGGGCCCTAACCTGGGCCGGCCCGTTTGGGGTATGCACTTGGCTCATTTCCTAACAACATGAGCTTAATCAAGCCCGTCGTCAAGCCAAGCCTGAGCTGCTCATGAACATCTTTCTTTTGTTTGGAGCCCTATATATGGCCTTGCAGACAATTTCCGGGCAAGAGTTTTATGGAGCACCATTTGATCTGGTAAAAATCACCACCTCACTTTGCTATTAAAGAAAAAAAAAAATCGCGCTCTTGCACCGAATCTTTAGAACATGAAGGTCAGAACTCAGAAATAACAAAATTATATTGTGCTGAAAGTTAAAGAATGGTCAGCATCAAACTCCATATCTTTTAGTTTCCAAAGCAAATACGACCTCAACCATTATAAAGCACATAATAACATTTCCATATATAGCCTGTTAAGAGAAAGAAAATGCAATGATAAATCAACTAAACCCACTTGAAGTTCAAAATTTAGCCACTGAGGTATGATGCCTTTGAAACTAAATGGGCAGTTCTCATCAAAATCTGGGTTTTATTTGAACAATGCTAGATTAGCAGATCAACTGCTACACTTTCCGAAAATTATAAACGAGAAGGAAGATAGATGGCAAGAAAGGAGAAGAGGGTTTGGACTGGGAGGTGAAAGGATGGAGGGTTTACGACTTACGAGTGCTTGCGTCCGATCTTTCTGACGTATTCGAGGAAGAAGGCCGCAATGCCGAGCGCCAAGATCAACGCCTGCGAAGTGAGAAGAAGAGAAATAAACAATCGATCGTGAGAGGAAATAGGAAAGGGGGATTAGGTTTACGGTTTGAGATGGGAGGGGGGGGAGACGAACCAGAGTCCAGAGAGGACAGGAAGAGGGAGAGGGCGAGATGGGGATCGGGGAAGAGAGACGATGGTCTTGCCTCTGCGCTCCCCCGCTCTCGTCTTGCCTCTGCGCTCGCGGACTAGACGAAGAAGACGATGGTCGACGAGCTCTGGCGGACTAGATGAAGAAGACGATGGTCGACGATGGCGGCGGCTCTGGCGGACGGCTAGGGCTGGCTTAGAGACGATGGTCGGGCTGGCTTAGAGACGATGGCGGACGGCTAGGGCTGGGGAAGTGGAGCTGTGGAGGCTAGAGAGTAGAGACGATGATAAAATCCCCAAATGCCAAATCCCGTGAGCCCTAAAGCCTAAACCGGTTAGTCCCACACTCCCACTCCCAAATGCAATTCGGGCCGCCAATTTGGGCTTGGTTCGGGCTGTCATTGGGCTCGGGCTTGGTCCGGGCCAGGGCCGGGCCAATGGGAAACCCGAGCCCGGCCCGAAATAAATTTGGGCTTAAGTTTGCAGCCCGAGCCCGGCCCGAAATTCATTGGGTCGAGCCCATAGCCCGGCCCGCAGGCGGCCCAGCCCGATGGGCTTCGGGCCGGCCCGAGCCCACTTCCAGCCCTAATTCGGATCGAGTCAGATCCGTTCGGTAAACTCAGATATGATCCAGAAAATAATTTAGGTCCAACTTTAGGATCCGACCCAGAACGTAGGTCCTAAAATTCGGATCGGGTTGTATCTACGCGGGTTGGGCCGGGTCGGATCTTGGATCGACCCGACCCATTTGCAGCCTTATTAAAACCTCAGAGAAGTAAGAGTCTGGTAACATCCAACAAAACGTTTGGAGGTCAAGTTGACGTCCACAATGTGCATGGGACCATCCATTTCTACTCCTCTAGCTATTCGGAAGATGATCTGCTGGTTGATTGTCATCTCTGCAATCATGATTGGCTTTAAAACCAACAAGTGAAGCTACAAGATACCATAATGCTTTATAGGTTGGAAAGAGAATTTAATATCTAAACCATATGTAATGTAAGCGCAAATAAGAATGCTCATTATTGGCTCGTGATGTTCATTTCGGCCGACTACAGCTCACCAGAAAGACTGACCAATTAGAGTTTGCTACAACGCCAGCGCGTGGCCGATTGAGAGCGGCTATCTGGCAAGCCCAATGCTATGCGATCGAGTTCACATCTCAAGAGCTCCTCATAGTTTGCAGCATTTTAGCAAGGGGCCCCAACGATCACCAAAATCATGCCGATGTGACAAACAAGACGTCATCACATGCGAGATACTTGCGTCTAATATTCGGGACGTACTGAGGCTAGTCATTTTTGGCCGGCCCACGTGCCCTAATTTTTCGTGGTAGGTAAACTTTTCCACCTACACAATCATCAAAAAAGAGAGAACCCAAAGGGGTAAGTGCTCAGAGCTCGCAAAGGGCTCCGCCTCTGATAGAACCACAGACGGTCCTAGTGGTGATCCCTAAACAATTTCAGGTACTTCTCTAATAGGTTTAGGCACTGACCGTTGCGATTCAACATATGCGACAGGCATTTGCCTCTCAGCAGCTGCAGGAAACTTTTAAACAGTGCTGTCGTGAAGACCTGGAGCGCCCAAATCTCACTCCCCACTAGGGGGTAGGAACCATTTTTCTAGCTTTCCCGTCATCACAGCTTCGGCAAGGCTCCCCACAGCCACCACACTCAGCCGTGGAGTCAGATGAAGGAAGGCCAGTCTTGATCTACTGACTCGTCCTCTTGGGAGGAGCCAGCATCCAGCCATTGTTCCTCCGACCAACTAGATAAGGCTTGCAAGAGGGAAGCCAGCCTCGACCACAAGCTCGAGGGGATGCATCGGCACCTCAAAGACCTGTGGCAGTATCAAGCCAGGAAAGGCCGAAACGTGGAGTTCACTATCGAACCCCTATTCTCAACAAAGATAATGGAGGAGCTTGTTCCTTCCCATTTCAAGATGCCATAGTTGGAGATGTATGATGGCACCTCGGACCCTCTCGACCACTTAGAGAGCTTCAAATCTCTCATTATGCTCCAAGAGGCCACCGATGCGGTGCTATGGAAAGCTTTACTGGCTACCCTTCGGAAGATGGCTCAGTTGTGGTACATCGGGCTATAGCCGAGCTCGGTCCATTAGTTCAAGCTACTCGTCCGGATGTTTGTTGTCCATTTTATGAGTAGTAAGAGGTTGAGAAAAAGTTCAAACACCCTCTTTACGATTAAACAACTGGAGGATGAGTCCATACGGGACTACGTTAGCCATTTTAATGCGGCCATGTTAGAAATGTGTCACCTGAATCATTCGGTCACGATGTCTGCCATGAGGAGCGAATTGAAGACTTCTTGGTTTCTTTTCTCCTTAAAAAAAGGTTTTCGATACTATGCCAAGTTGTTGACCAATGTAGATAAGTACGTTAATACCGAGGAGGCCATGACAGTACAACGAGAGTTAGTCGAGGGCAGACCCGGCATAAAGAAGAACAATAAACGGGTCGGTGATGACTCTATGATCCCGGCTAAGAAATTGAGGAGGGATGGAGAAGCTACTCATCGATCGAGAAGCCCTCCTCGAAAGTTTGAGAGGTACTCGCCTCTAAACACCCCACGTCAACAGATTCTTATGGAGGTTCGTAACTGCAATTATGTGAAGTGGCCGCAAAAGATGAAGTTGATAACTCCTAAGGACATGATGTGATACTGCCAATTCCATCGCGACCATGGACATGACACGAAGGACTGCTTCTAACTGAAGAATGAGATTAAGGCTCTAAATCAACGAGGCTATCTTGGTGCCTACATCTAAAATTTGCGGGATCGGGCTAACCCTGGTCAGAAGTGGCCCTCTCTCGAGGCACAGGTTGACAACTGATCGATGGTTGGGATAATCAGCACCATAGTTGGAGGAATAGCTGCTGGCGAAACCAGTTCATCAGCCCAAAGAGCCTACATGCGAGCTGGAGTGTTCGCCGATGAAGAGACCATGGATAGGTGTGGTCATTTGCTTCTCAGATGCTAATATGGAAGGGGTATAACCTCCCATGACGATGTCGTTGTAGTTTTTCTTACTATTGTAAACTATGATGTAAAAAGAATCTTAGTATATAATGAAAGCTTGGGGACATCTTATTTTATGAGGCCTTCTCTAGAATGAGCTTGCCAATCGACAGGCTTCAAACGATCACCTCCCTCTTGGTCAGCTTTTCTAAGGATCTAGTCCCCAAGGAAGGAGTCATCACCCTCCTTGTCACAGCAAGGTGGGGCCCATAGCAAACCACCCTCATGATGGATTTTCGGGTCCTCAAGGTCTCGTCCGCTTACAATGCCATTTTAGGATGGCTAGGTTTAAATGCTTTGCTTGCCGTGGTCTTCTCCTACTATCTATTGATGAAGTTCTCCACCAAAAATGGTATGGGATGTCTGAGATGACCATGCGCTCGCTCAACGATGCAACATGGCTAACTCAGGAAAGAAGCCGAGGGAGACGCTTTCTATCGAAAGCTTTAACACCTAGACAACTAGAGGCAGCAGCATGGGGAGCCAGCCAAGGAGATTTATTTCGTACCTCTTGAAGAGACGGAGTCGAACCGAATGATAAAAATTGGAGCATGTCTAGATGATGCCATCAGAATCCAGCTTCTGAAGTTCTTCCATGCAAATGCTAATGTCTTCGCTTGGTTAGCTTCTAATATGCTAGGCATAGACACAGAGGTCATCATCCACAAGTTAAGCATGGACCCTACTCACCGACCAATCCGACAAAAGAAAAAAAGCTTTGCCCTAGAAAGGCAGAGAGCGATCGAAGAGGAGGCAGAGAAGCTCTCCATGCTGGCAACTTATAAGAGAAGGCTTGGCATGCTAACCGACCTCTTTCGATCAAAACAGCACAAACGGAGGTCCGGCTTTCGTGTCGAAGGCTTGGCATGCCAATTGACCTCTTCAGGTCGAAACAGCCTAAGCATAGGTTTGGCCCCCATGCCGAAGTCTTGGCGTGCCAACCGACCTCTTGTAACTGAGGCGACCCAAGCAAACCTGCCAATTTCCAAAGAAAGTCCTATGAAGGTGTAAACCACGATGTCGACCCTGCGGGCAGTTCCCCTTTCAGCTAGCTAGATGCCCCCACTAAGAAGGACAACACCCCACCCAACAGTGGATACGTCGTTGTGCACAGAAGCATCATGAGCATGATAGAAATAGTAAAAGGGGATGAATCGATGGACATAACCTTTATTTAGTGCTTTGATTAAAGAGGAAATGACAAACCAACAAGATATGTGTTTACACAAGAAACAAAAATCGGGCAGTGCATGCCGAAGCAAGGGCGACTCAATAGTAGCCGAATTTTTGCTGACTATAACATCTAGAAGGGATCCGACAGGTGCTCCTTGCTATGGCCCCCTTTAAGGACAACACAATGGTCCTCTGCTGAATCTCTTCGGCACGGACCCTACCTCTTCATATCCCTCAATAGTAGAAGACTTATGCCCTAAGGAAGGAGCAACCTTGTCGTCATCCTCTATGGTACATAGGGACGTGTTTCCTAATCTCACTACTAATCCGACGAACTTGAGATGCCCCTCTTTGTCTTGGGTCGCTCTCGGCTCCGCCTCCATCTTCACTGGCTTGATGACCATCCTCTAGTCGAAAACCTCCATGAGTTGCACTATAGCCTGTCCAGAGCTCAGCGAAGAAGGATAGCAAGACGCTTGCTATAGTGAAAAATTAAAAAGAAGGATCCCATCCTATTTATAAGAGAGATTCATGGTTGGAATCAAAGAGCCCGAGCTCGAGTCAGTGGACATATGCCCAATTCTCAGCCAGACCACATTTAATTTTGGGATTCCCTAAGAGCGCGCTGCTACCTCAGCGGCATTCTGGGTTGTCACCCCATCGAAGTATGAGCCCCATTGATGAAAAATGCTTTAGAATTTGGGCATGGGTCAGCATGATGACATCCACAGCTTTTCAAGGGAACGACTAAATCCAGCCACACGATGACCAATGAGCAGGTGCCGTTACTTTGCCGCAGCATCCGCCTCAAAAACCATCTCGAGTAATGAAAGACATAAATAGCAAAGTTACTGAGCATCCCTGCTTTGGATGAAGTAGCCCCTTAAGCGAAAAACTAATAAATTTGGGCAAACAAATAAATAATTGGAAGAAAAATACACTTTCATTCATTAGATGAAAGAGGATACTATAAAAAGAACGGAGAAAAGATATAAGGTAACATTTCACATCTGACCTAACCAAAAATTATCACTCATCCCTTTTTTTCTTTTCCTCCTCCTCTCTCCTCTTTCTCTCCTTCCTTGGCCTCGCTACCCGATGACCAAAGGAAGGACTCCTCATTTGAATACTCGCTCGAGAAGGTGACCGAGCTGAGGTCAAGCTTAGGAGCCACCATGTAGACCTTTTCTCAGCAGACAGTAAAACTTTTCTTGAAGAATTAGTCCAAAGTAACACGTTGGGCCCTTTTCTTGAAGAATTAGTCCAAACTTTTCTTGTAGACCTTTTCTCGTCACCCCATCAAAATCTCAGGCGGCTTCTAGCATCTTGTTGCAGAACTGTTCGGAAGCCTTGTAGTCCAAAGTAACATGTTGGGCCCTTTCCTCAGCATGGGAGGCATTCTCCTTTGCTCGGATGATCTCTTTGGCTGCGAGGTCGGCCCTCTTCTCAGATTGGGCGGCTTTCTCCTCCGTCCAAGCGAACCTTTCCTCGGTTTGGGAGGCTTGGAGCCTGGTTGTAGCGACTGCATTGCTTAGATGGGCAAACTCTGTGTCGACCTCTCTCCTCGTGCAAGCCCCTTTCTCACCGATAGCTCGTTGTGTCTCCTAGAGCCAAACTGCCATTTGGCCTAGCTCTGTCTAGGAGCTCCTAGCCTAAAAGATGAGGAAATGAGCTTGCACCTCATCCTCCTACTTTCTCCTCTCCGCCTCTGCCCACTCCTCCTCAGCATGAGCTACTACACTCGGTCTCTCAGAGGTGGCAATCAGAGACCTTTAGTCTTCACTAGTAGGAGTGGATGGCCTCGGTAAGTATACGAGCAGCATATACTCCCCGAGGAGACAGAAAGAAGGTCAATTACTCAAAAAAAAAAAGGAAGAGAAAAGAAACGGAAGAAAGAAGAGCTAATCGATTACCTCAATGGCGGTGTGGCAGAACGAGGTGAGTATGCTTTCCAGCAGTCTCCGCCGTAGCTGCTCCTCATCCTCAGGGAGCATGAACCTCTGAATCATCTCCCACATAATGTGAGATTGCCCTGGCACAACACTGAGTTGGAGGCCCTCACATAGCAGTTCTACAAAAAGATCCCCAACTTTATGCTCCATGGGGCTGGTCGGAGTGAAAACATCAACGCATGCATGCCCCCGATGGAAAGATTGAAGACTGGTTCGGTGGCCTCGGCCTGCGGCACGGTGGTGGTGGGACTAGTGGCATAGTGGGGCCCCTCAGCTAGGGCCGAAGAAGGACTGGTTGTATCTAGTGTAGTCAGTGAGACAAGATTGGCAGTGGAGGCCTTTGCAAAAGTCAAAGCAGTCGTCGGAGTACGAGATTGTACGAGATGGGGAGGGCATTAAGCACCTCTACTTCCGGAGATCCTACCCAAATAGGCTCCTCCTCAACCCTGATGATGGGACTTAGTGCTGTTGGGAGCCCGACCTCGATGGTGGAAGGACCTACGAGCGTGCCCCTCCTCTTGCCCGAGGAGGAACCGCTATTGTTGGACTTCCTCTTCCTCAAAGAATGAAAGAACTCCTCTACCTCGAACTTCATTCCTGTAAGCATAGAAGAGGGCTCAATTAGTCAATAAAGCAAGGCCGACGAAAGATAGGCAAGACGAGATGAGGAAATATACCAACAGAAGAGGCAGGGCTCAAGCCGGCGTCCACCAATGCTGACTCTCGAAGCAGCTCAGTCAACGCTGGAGCTCTTATCTGGCGAAGCAAATCGACAAACTCCTGCTTCTCATCCAATTAGAATAGGAAGAGGCTCAAAGCTTGCTTCCCAAGTGTCCTCCATAGGGTCGAAAACTCTAGAGAGTTGCAGAAGATACAAACTAATACTGACCCTTGTACCCATGAATGAATGAAGAGCTAGGAGGAAGACATTGTAACCCTTCCTATAAGAGAGGTACCACCATCACATATTACGAGGATGGATCTTCACTTGAAAGAAAGCCTAGAAAATCCCTGGTGTAGGGATGATACTTTGAAGCCGGAAAAGGCAAAAGAAGCCTACAATCATCCTCAAAGTATTGGAGATGATTTGTGCGGCGACAAGTTGGTACTAGGCTAGTAGGCCGGCGATTACCAACAAGATTGAGAGCCTTAGCCCTATCTTTAGGGACTTCTCATACGGGGCTATTCAATTCTCCTCGGGCTAAGTCACCCGATCCGAATTTGTGCGACGACAAGTTGGTACTAGGCTAGTAGGCCGGCGATTACCAATAGGATTGAGAGCCTTAGCCCTATCTTTAGGGACTTCTCATACGGGGCTATTCGATTCTCCTCAGGCGAAGTCACCCGATCCGAAGGGCCCGGACACTCAAGGACAAAGTCTTGAGAGATGGAAAACGCCATTCGGATTGGATCGAGATTGGAGTCCCTCAGGAAGCTTGTCTCAGTATCTGGATTAGAGGACATCTTGGGGAGAATTCTCTCCGAAGTCGTAGAGACCTGGTCAGGAGAACCTTGAGCTACCACCTCATCGTTGGAAGACTGATAAGAGCACAAAAGTATGATTTACATACTACTTAAATTAGTATTATTGCCAACAGATAATGATAAAATTGCTGATTCAATATTATATTTTTGTTTGGCACAGGTTGTCGTTTAAATGCGCATTTAGTACAAATTGGGATTTATGATCCCAAGCCTGATCACGCTGGAGCATAATTGAACCTGGTCAAAGCACATTTGCATCCGAGCAGCACATGTCTACACGTCACAGTCTCTAGAGTGCATTAAAATTCAAAATAAAGGAAGATCACGTGTGGCTAGGGAAGTATTCTGAGTAATAGCTGCATGCATGCTTCATCTTCAACCGTTCGAGCTTCCAGATCAGCGACTAGGCATCCCATGATTCTTCCGCATCAAGGTCCCGCGATGATTTCCTTCAGCAATTGTTTTCTTCAGCGCAATCCACCCGTTCACTTCGTCCCAGCTTCCTCTCGTGCCCATCCACCTCTTCCGCATCAAAGCAGGCCCCATTTCCTTCTCTGTTTCAGCATCCCAGCCATCTGCATCTCTTCCTGAGTCCGTGATCCCAGCTCTCCTCATCCGGATCCACGCCTTCCTCCCAGAAATCCCCGTGTCCCCCTTCCTGATTCGAGACCCCCTCCTCTACCTCTGCTTCCGCCCGTGATGCATCCAAGGATCCAGCCATTCTTCTGGATTCGAGACGTCCTTCCTTCCCGAATTAGCATCCGCGTTCCTCCCGGCTTTTTTCGCCCGTTCCAGCCGCATCCAGCATCACGCATGATCCCAGCATCCAACTTTCCAGCCATCCACGAAGCATCCGGAGCCATCAATCCAACCACCTTCTTCTTCAGCCCTCCCGCATCCGCACCGGATCTCTTCTGTGATCAACTCCTTCCCAATGATCCCGCGGCCAGCTTTCGAAGCATCCGAAGCCATCGATCACGCATCCCGGACGACCCCTCCTCCTTCCCGAACAAGCGTCGGTTACCCCTCCATCAGGGGATCCATCGCCGGCTTCAAGGGGTGGGGGAGATCTATATAATGGGGGTTCTCAGCTCGGCTAGAGAAAGGAGGGAGGGGAGCTCTGGTTCAAAAGAAAAAAAAAGAGAAACAAAACAGGAAAGCTTCCGAGAAGAAGGAAGAAAAAAAAAATATTTTGTTTTATTTTTTTTGAGTGTTCCACCGAGCGGGGTTACTTGTTCCCTTGTTTTCTTTTTTTTTTCTTTTTACTTTTGTAAGCATTTTTCAACTGGCAAAGCCTTTGACATCAGATTTCTATACGTTTTTGTTGCCATACATTGAATCTTGGTGCTAGTTGGCTTTCTGTGTCCCCATCATAAGAATTGAAGGCTCACATTCAATACCATTAACAGTTCACAGGGAGTGCCACATCAACTTATTGGCCAACAGCTATTAGCTTGTTCGGCACCTCTCCCCTGAGAGCTTGCCCTCGGAGGAGTTCTAGGAAACAAATCCTGGGTCTTGCTAAAAAAATAATGAATTCCATATAATGATATAATTGTCCCAAACTAAAGCATCATATAGGAAGAAATAATTTGACATTGTTATAGAAACACTATATATATATATATATATATATTGAGAATGACACAACATCTGTAAACATTTGAGCATGTCTGAACTTTCTTAAAGCCAACAAAACAAAGTTGGAATTCAAGAAGCCCTCTTGATTTTATACCTAATGGCACAGTTAATATAAACGAGAAGGTTCAAAAAACTGAGCCCAGCTACAAGCCAGAAGAAGTAATCGAGATGCCCTTCGTTCAAGTTATCAGGAATCCATCCGGTTTTTCCTCCTCGGGTTGTTATAGAGGTAACAATGGTCAGAATGAAAGAACTTAGGTAGCTCCCCAGTGCAGTTGTGACAAGAGAGAATGCGCTGCAGAGACTTCTCATGGCATCAGGAGACTGATCATAGAAAAACTCAAGCTGCCCAATGAATGTGAATACTTCTGCTGCTCCCAACAAGAAATATGGAGGTATCTGCCACAATATACTCAATGGAACTGCCACCTTTTGGTGCTCCAAATGCTCGGCCTTCGCAATATCCAGACGCTTCATCTCCAACAGTGCTGCTGCCACCATAACTAATACAGATATGAACAGGCCGATACCCATCCTCTGGAGTTCTGAAAAGCCTCTCTCCTTGCCAGTGAACCTCCTTGCTATTGGCACAAAAATCCTGTCGTAGATCGGAACCCATATGAAAACACTGATCACATCAGAGCTAGCCAGAGATGCAGGAGGAATGGTGAACGAACCAATGGTTGTGTCAAGAACCATCCCTTGTTCAACAAACATGGCAGCCTGTGCATAAACAGCTGAGAATACAATGGTGGTGGCCCAGATGGGGAACATGCGCGCCAATATCTTCAGTTCTTCCACCTGAGTGACTGTGCTGAGCCTCCATGGATTGGAGAAGCTTTCAGTCTTCTCATCAAGCTCTGAAACAGTAGCAGCCTTGTCGAGAAATCTGTGGTAAATGTTGCACAGTTCAACATGCAATATCAAGAAGAAAAAGTGAAAATATTGTAGCATTTGACGACTCAAAAGCTATAGCCACATTCTGGAATATATATATATATACATACATATATATATATATATATATATATATATATATATATATATATATATATATATATATATATATATATATATATTTAAGATTCAGCAAGTCAAACAGATGACATTATCATTATGTTTTACTGAAAGCAATGATCTGTGATTCAAATTTCATGTTCTGATTCAATGAAATCATGACAGAATCGGAGTTTTAAATTAAATACATATATATACATACATATATATATATAGCCACATTCTGGAATATATATATACATACATATATATATATATATATATATATTTAAGATTCAGCAAGTCAAACAGATGACATTATCATTATGTTTTACTGAAAGCAATGATCTGTGATTCAAATTTCATGTTCTGATTCAATGAAATCATGACAGAATCGGAGTTTTAAATTAAATTATAGTTGATATGCATCACATAAAGATAAATGCCAGTTCAACGCGTATCATTAAAATAAATCAAATTATAAACCCATTCAGGATCCGGTTATATGCAATAGTAGAATATAAGTTGTACACAAAGCAAAAGTGGAGCTACCAAAAATTTGCTTATTTCAGCTGATAACTTATTTATCCACTTCATAATGTATAGGTCACAAATGGAAACTTACGATACAAACTCCTTTAGAAAGTAGCAAGACTAGGATATTTAACAATTCTGTCAATCCCTTTTACAATATACTTTGGAAAATTTGCATATTTTCTTAGTCTTATGAAGCGTTTTCCACAACTCCTACAGTTAATGATCTAATTTTACAATTCACTTCCTCCTATGATTTAGGAATAAGCTGATTCTCTAGAACACTGACAGTTATTGATAGCTTATAAATCCTAAAATGTGTTGGGTACAGAATGCAAGAACCTCCTATGCAAGTTTGCAAACCATATTTTTGTACACAAGGATCTCCAGACAAATTTTTACTATCCCTTTATAAATCTAGGGATGTATCCCTGACCAAGTCATGGAGCACTTAAGGACCTGACTAAAGATTCATAACACAACAGGGTAAGAAAGCCTCCTATGAGTACAGAATCTGCAGTTTAAACAATTTAAAAATCAATTATCATAAATTTTTTTTGAGAAGCTGAGAATTGCACCTAAGCTCATCAGTGTGCTCCAGTTTTCGACTCCCCTCGATCGCTGAGGCGTTGTCAGTTAGCTCATATAGGAGAGAACTGTCATGAGGAACCTCCACCTTCCACTTGCGAAGAGAAGCCACAACTACCTGGCAGACTCTTGTAATAGGGCTTCCTCCTGGTCTCTGAAATCTATAAAGTGAGGTGCCTGTGAAAAAACTTATAATGGCTAAGCCCATGAACAAAGTTGGAATCCCAAAGCCCAAACCCCACCCACAGTTATCTTGCACCCAGACAAGAAAAGTGCTGGATACAAGAGCACCAATGTTGATAGAGAAATAAAACCAATTAAAGAATGAAGCCTTCTTCACTCTCTCTTTTGAATCAGTATCATCAAATTGGTCAGCTCCAAAGGAAGAAACACAAGGTTTGATTCCACCAGTCCCTAATGCAATCAGATAGAGACCAAGGAAGAAAACAGCATATTGAACTGCACTTGCTTCTGGGCAAAAAGATCCTACACAGGATGGAGGCTTAAAACCAGGAACTGAAGCTGAAAGGGTCAGTGTACCCATTCCCTATATTCAGAAAAACAGAATCATTGATCTGCCAATTGAAGGCTCTTGGTGGAAAGCATGTTAGACTGAAGCATGACAACAGATCACATATCAAGTAACAGAACATATAGCCAATCATGATTTTGCACTTGCTATAGCTCGAACCGAGAAAACTGTGTGTGTGTGTGAGAGAGAGAGAGAGAGAATCAGTTATACTTACAAGAAAATATATTGCAGAGAATACTGCAATCGTCCGGTACCTTCCCCAATACGCATCAGCCATTATAGCTCCGATCAGGGGGGTCAGATAGCAGGTCCCTAGCCAAGTTGTAACATTTCTCGCAGCAGAAGCATTTCCCTCATGTAGGTTCTTGGTGAGATATGAGACAAGATTAATTGCTATTCCATAGAAGGCTAAACGTTCGCAGCATTCAGTCCCTGTAATTTGGCACTCATAATCACAAGCAATGACAAAATTTATAGCTGACAAGATTATAGGCGGAACAGTTTCAGGTAATGTCACCACCTAGAATGAAAGGGCATGCCCTCCAGTTGCCTGTGCGATCTTTTAAGACAGGATTTCCCTGAATATCAACCGATCCATCTCCAGTGTATGGTCCTTTTCCAATCTACACATCAAAGTTCAGACATCAACCATGATGGATATCATAGTAGTTCTAAAGACTATAGAATCTTAAAAAACTATGATGAAATTAGACTCCTTAGTTCTTACAATTTCGACCATTTAACCCTAAGCTGCCTTGAACCTTAATTTCAGAAAGTAATATGAACACTGCACCTTAATTTCAGAAAGTAATATGAACACTGCACCTCATCACCAGAGTTTGCAGTGTGCAAGACAAATGCTTATTTCTACAAGAGTTGATCAGCAATGATATTTTTTCTAGTGAAAAGTGTTGATTGAAAGCATTAATAAGAGTTATGTGAAAAACTGGCTAATTTGAATACCCTTAGGAAACTGACAACCTAATTATTGTCCAAGGTTAGCTTTCTAAGTTTGTAAGGATAGCTGCAGATCCCAAACCATTGCGAATGATTCGCGCTAATCTGAAACATAGATACCAATCACTAGCTAAACAAAGCAACTTATCAAACAGGGCTTTTTCCCCCCCAAATCTACCTCAGAAGAATCATCACAGAATCACACAGCCACACATTAGAGAACTTCCTATATTTTTTTAGTACCCCTGAATCCAGGAGGAAATCAAAGGTGATAACTTGAACCAGTTTCCCATCAATTAGAGCAGAAAAATAAGAAGAGATAGAAAACCTCTGATAAGAGCCCATCTTCCAACAGGGTTCTCTGTTCCTCCTCCTGAGAGCCCATAGATCGAAACCAGGGAGAAAGAAAGGGGGGGAGGGAGAAGCAGAAAAATATGCGCACTCGATTGTTTGGAGCCCACACCAAAACCTACTTTATCTGCTCTAATATTAATAAAATAAAATAGATTTATGAAAATATTTTATATTTTTTTACACCGGGATGATGATGGCATCGTCGACCTAAAAATGTGAATCGTGTCAGAAGATTCAATGCGGTGATGTAATATATTTATTATTATTTTGATGAACCATTGAACCTTCGTTAATTTGATGAACCGTTGAATAATATCAAAACTGAAGAAATTCAAAAAAGAGGCAAAAATTCATATAGTCATCTTCCATACATATGCCTCAGGATTTCGACTAGTTCTCGAGTCTCACCACTTAAAAACTAGTACTCGTTTGGCTCATAAAAAAAAATTTATTTTTATTAAATTTTTGTTCTGAAAAGTTAATACTTGAATATATCCAAAAACAATAGGTTTTGTATATTTCGTTTGATTATAAAAAAGTGGCACACACAAAATGGCTGATGTTTGGTTGAACATTTTTAGATGGTAGGAATTGGACTCCTTCATATCATACATGCATTTTTTTCATCAAATATGAAATCTTATTTACATACAACATCAACTTTTCTATCTTTCTTATTTTGAAAACTCTAACTAAACATCAGATATCTTTTTTAATTTTTTATTAACTATATGTCACGTCTCGATCGCGAGCCGGAGGTCTGCGCCAACTGCCACACACCCGTAGAAAACTCTCCATACAAGCATACAAGGCATCTTATCATAATATCAATCAGGCAGCGTAAATATTTTAACTAATATTATGCAAACTTTATTTCTTTAACTAACACAACTTACAATGTCTCACAAGTCTAACAATAGTCTAACATAAAATATCAATTTAAATAAACCTTAATTTAAGATAACTTGTGCCATAGTTCTTCTAGTCGCTCTCCTATTTTGAAACTCCGATAGGTTAGTTCTCGGAATCTGTAAAATAACAAAAAATTATATAATGAGCTAAACAACTCAATAAGTAATAAATAACTTAATTATACAATTCATATAATAACATAAAATATAAATACAAATTACGACGAATCAGCATAACGACATAATCAATTCTTTTTCAAACACAAATCCGTTGAAATCCGTATCTTTCAAATATCTATATACATAATCATAAATCTTATTCGAAACAAATCACATTCAACTCAACAGCCTTTAACTACGACCACATTTATACTTTGTGGTTAGGCCAGAAACAAAATCGTACTTATACCCTACGGAGTGGGCCAGAATACCGTACTTATATCCTGCGGAGTGGGCCAGAATACCACACTTATACCCTGTGGTGGGGCCAGAATTGCCAATGCATAACCCCCAATTAGCAGGGTCCAGAACATAGTCAGGCTGAGAGTTCCAAATCTGATGTACATCAAAATTCTTTTGTAACATAATAGATATATCATAATCCGATCTAAATATGCATATACGATGCAAGAACAGTAAATATATTCGAAAAATATTATTCCAATTCACATATCTATTTTTCATTTAAATCATCATCTCGTAAAATTCATAAATCACATATAAATTCATTAACAATTTATTCGATGCAAAAATAATATTATATAAATAAAGAGTCTAGAAAAGGCAGTTCACTACTTACATCGAACGCGATTCACAATAAATTCAATTAATCTCACAAATTCCTTGCAAAACCTAATATCCAAAAATTATATTTTTCTTTTAAAATTCATCACAATATATATATATATATATATATATATATATATATATATATATATATATATATATATATATATATATATATATATATATATATATAACTTAAATTTTAATGTTCCCCATGGCTGATCTTGCAGAAATGCCTAGCACCCCGAATTCGGGTTCGGATTCGGGTTTGGGTTCATACTCGTAAACCACCCCCCTTCCTTTATTTTTTTTTTCTTTCTTTCTTTCTTTTCTTTTTCTTCTTCCCTTTCCTTCTTCTCCCAACTCCTCTCTTCTTTGGCGGAACAGGGACCCGTGACCCTCCTTTCTTCTTTTTCTTCCCTCCTTGGTCGAGTCCAAGGGCGGCCGCGGTGGCCAACCCCGTCGGGGGCAAGAGGTGGCGAGGTAGGCTCGGCCAACCTCGGCTACCGACGGCAGTGAACACGAGTCGACAGCGAAGAAACAAAGCGCCCTATCCCGAATCCAAACTCCAGCGATTGGCCGGTTCAAACATATGAAGAATCACATCCAAGTGCTAAGAGATGAAGAGAAGAGGAGTATGAACTCTTACCTCAGTTCCGATGAGGATCCGACGGCTTTCTTTCTCTCCGACGGCAATAGAAGGAGAGGACCATCTAGATCAAAGAAGACCGGCTTCAACGGCTCCCTCTCTCTCTCTCTCGAGCGGCTGCACTTCTTCGGATGGCCTTACAAGAGGAGGAAGACGCCCTAGGGGATCCTTCTTCTACAGGATGGCTCCCTTCATCCCATGCCCTCATGTACGACACACGTGAGATCGAAAACTTGGGGTTGGGCCGGTCCACTTGACCGGCCCAGTTCCAGGGTTTCACACTATATCAATCTGAATTCCGCCAAAAATTGCAACGTCAACGTCAGTATTGGAAAAATTAGTTGACCGCAAATTTGGAATGCCGTATAGCGACCTTTAAACCTATTTGTTAGGAACTAAAGCCGCGGTCTAATAGTTCGGGGGAACTCCAGTGTTCAACCTGAATAATTGATTCTACCAAAATAGCAAGTGCTGACTTTTATTCAATCTGAATTCTTACATCCTTAGGTCACTTAATAAATAAAATAATCGAGGAAAAAAAAGAGAAAATTGTCCTCTACTTCCAATAGTAACTATCTTGTTTCGGTAGTTTCTCGACTCTGTAACTCTATTTATTGTTTTGGAGGTTTCTTGCATGAATAACTCTATACTATCCTAATAACTTTTGCTATGTAGTTAATTTTACTAACAAACTACCCAGATTATATTTGCCTATTGTATGGCTGGCAATTAACAAATCATGACCTCTTAATATGTGATGCATTTTGAACTAGCTGAAATTTGGTTGATATAATGCCATTGACGATTTATTATAGCCGATCGATCTCTGTTTTCATTTCCACTTATGTCCTACTTGGATATACTATAATTATTTATACAAAAATGATGAGGATACCATTCTCGAAATTTTAGCCCAAAAATTTTGCGATTAAAAGCTTAGGAGAGGGGTCCAATTGGCAATGTACATTTTACTATATGTAAAAATATGAGTGTGAATGAATACCAAAATTTCGCTCATATCCTCTTTTCTTATCATTTGGTTTACTGATATCTTTTCCAAATACTTAATCTAAAAATGCCATTTTTCCTCTTTTATTCACTTTCATCCCATTTTTTTCTTATTCTTTTCCTTCTTCTCTCTCCTTTACTTTGCTTCTCCCATGTTCGTATTTTATTTTACTCCTTCCTTTCCTTCAACATTCTGATAACAATGTTATTTGTTATAATGAACCTGTCTGAAATCATCATAGGTTGTAATCATGCCTGTGATGGACATTATTTGCCCCAACTTATATGATATGAAACTATTTATTTTTAAAACAATGATTTTGATAATGATCACTGTATCACTACTGTAATGCAATTTATCATAAATCATATGGATCTTGCGAATAGAGAACATTTTTGAGCTGTAGCTGCTTGGCTGAACTCTTAAGGCCTGTCGCTCGAAATCTTCTCAGAAATTTAAGATCCCTCTCATCATATAGCATACTAGTTGGCTGCTGGATTATAAAGGGATTTTTCTTTGTACAAGGATTAGATCCCCTGGAATTACTCTTTAAATACAGAATTCAGAAAATATTACCATTGCTGGATCTATTAGTCGATCTTGAAAGGTAAGACTAGGATTTTTTTTTTCTTTTTGAGAAAAAAAAAGGATAAGAATAACATGAACCAAGTTAAGCCTACTAGCAGCTTTGTTATTTTTCATTTATGGCCTTGATTACAGTATCACCACCTCTTCTATTTGAAAATACTCAGAATTAGCTCGATCATTTAGATTATTGACTTCATAGTTAATCTGTTTCGGTGTCTTGTATTTACAAGATAATCTGCTAAGAAAGTTTCTTTGCTTGGGTCATTGGTATGGGATTAGGCCCAATAACAAGAGGTGGGGTTACACGCAATGGGCCAAAGCTCTGGGTTAAAGGCCCAAGCAATTTGTGATGACAGTGGGCTCCTTCGAGGCTTTTGGGTACAGCTCAACCCTTTCTAAGGCTTTTGGGTACAGCTCAACCCTTTCTAAGGTTTTTGGGATCACCACACCTTTGCATTTTAGGCCTTTCAAGTGCCCCTACGATTGAGAGCTTTTCTCCTCTCTGTGCTTTTTTATCATTAGTGAAGCTTTCTTCGATCATCTCTACTCGTAGACATAGGTTATAGACCGAATCACATAAATATTTATGTTCTTCTCTCCATCTGTTCGTTGTCCCTAGATCTACTAGCAAAATAATCAGATCGCACCCACCTCTATTTAGCCCTAAATGGACCATTGCTTCAGCTATTGCCATGTTCGTACCCTCATGGAATACTGCATGAAATAAAATTTTAACAACAAACGGATATCATCAAGCAATTGTTCTAGGAAGTTCCAATTTGGCTGAAAAGTTTCAGCAATGAACAACTTATACTTTTCAGGCAGGAGAAAAAAATTCCCAGCAACAGTTGATATTTCCATTTCAAAGTTGTGCTAAATTCCTCCACCAGACACACGAAAATCCTTCTAGAAATCAACAAACAAAACTTGCAATGAGAATTATGCTTCACATAACATTAGGCTCCATTCCTTCTAGTTGTTGTAATTATTATATGATCGCATGCAGTGGATTTCTTTTGGAAGATCTCAGACTGACCATGGACCTTTGCTCCTCCCAAACGCGATCGAGCGAGAAGTCTTCATAGAACTTTCCATGTGGCCGTCAAACCTGCCCTCTCGCGCGTGGAATATGGCACCAAGCCAGAGAAAGTGATTCGCAAGCTTGAAGCTTCCATAAAATATGTTTCAGAAGGCAGAGGTAGTGCTTGCACCCCAATCCACAACGAATATCTTCTAGCCTTTTACAGGCTTACGAGTCTAAGAAAATGAAAAGAGAACAAAGAAATCGATTCCTTGCCCGTTGGTGAAGCAACGTGAGGTATCGTTGCTTTGGACTTGGTGGCCTGCCGGCCAGCAATTTAGTGGCCTCAGCTCATAAATACCTTTCAAACCACCTAAAATTTGAGCATAGAATGGCTTGAGTGCGTTTCAATTGCTTCTGTTTTTGGGCAAGCCTAAATTCTTCAATATAGTCAGCATATGTGACAAGATCGATGACATCCATGAGGAGGAAGTATTAGTGGTATTCATAGCATGGCTTCTATAGTTGGTCGATGTACCACAAAATTTATCGGATTCTAACTAAAAGTTTAAGAGTACTTTTGAAAAAAAAATAATTTTAATTTCTAGTTAGTGAAAATTAAACTTTTTTTATATTTCATTTGGGTTTTTGTTTCACATGTAATACGAGAATCTTATGTTCATAAAAGCTACTTTTCTATATATATTTTTTAAATTTCAATCAAATAAGAACTATTTCTTTATTTTCCTGTCGACTCCACTTTTTCCACTTCTCTTTTTCCACGAACTAAACAAATCCATAAAAAAATAATTGTAATCATAATGAGTGGCAAATAGGGGACCTCCGTGAATTTTTCCCTGTGCACATGATTATTGATTCAGGTATCATGGGCAGATTTTCTTGAAACCATACTAGATTTTCTTGAAACCATACTCCTAGCAGTCTTGATTTCTAGACTCGATATTTTCTCATAAAAGATTTTATAAAAAAGCAAAGTCCAATCTTCCTATTTAGTTCAGTCAAACGCATAAAAATCTATTTTCCCCACCTTTTTAAAATTTTTTCCACCACCTACTAGATGGAAAATAAAAAGCTGTCTACAAAAGTTTTTCTTTTTTTTCAGTGCCTTCTCCAAAACAAAACGAGAACCAAGTCAAATTCAAGGGAGGACCAAAACCTCGATGGCCATATCTGTGTCCAGGCCCACAGAAATTTCGCCCTGTTAGCCCACGACCTTTCCAGAATTCCGGTTCAACTCCGTAGCCGTTGGTCTCGGCGCCGTTTGATGCGGAGGAATCGGCACGGTCCGCTTTTGAAGAAGTTTGAAACCGGAAAGAAACAGGGACGGTGGAGAAAAGCCGCGTCCTCCCTCTTGTCTCGCAAAATCTTTGGGCGGAAAGCCGGTGGGGACCGACCAGCGGGTGGACGCCGCGGTTTCCTCTTCCTGCTTTCCAACGAATCCCACCGACAAGCCAAAACCACCCCCCAAACATCATGACGCAAGGATGAAATTAATGAATCACACCATTTCCTTCCCCGTGGGACTGCGACAATCTCCCCCATTGTCATCCAAATTTCAGCAATACCGTTGCATCATCATAACGGTAATATTTAAAACCATATGTGTGAACCCAATCAGATATAGGTTTATTGGGCGATAAAGATCCTACATCGATTATCCAAGCCGTTAGATATGATTTACTATCTTTAGATTACATGCATACCAAAAATCATGTAATTTGAAAATATCTAACCTAGGCATCAAATAGTCTAAAAATAAATAGTCTAAATAATACTAAATTATATATAAATATATTTGATCACTTTAGGCATAAACTAGAGATCTCTAGATCATATAATTTTGGGTATATAAATAGTTTAAAGATGTTAGACTACCATCACTAATAATTCTATTATATTGCATTTTGATGTCCCTTTGATACAATGCTTTTCTATTTCTTATTGTACGCGGATTATGATCTTATTATTTTTTAATAATATATTATTTTACTTTTTCCATATATAGTGATAGTATATCATAACATTTATATTAAAAAATTATTAAAAAATAATTATTAAAAAAAATATCATATCGTTATAACATCATATTTAATATCATTATTGGCTACAATAATGGTTAAAAATTATCATTAGTTGTCAAAAAGACTATCTAGATAGAAATTATCAAGATTTTGGATTTAAAATATTGAGGTTTATGGTTGGCATCATTTGCTATTATAACAGAGAATAATGGTAGATGCTCAAAGAAAAAGGTTTATATTATTGAAAACAAAAATTGATATATTCCAAATAAAATTTCCACTATACATCGAAGTGTTTGATTGGGCTTATGTTGCCGCCTGTAAGATTCGGCTAAATCCCAATGAGTTGATATTGGAGTCAAATTTTCTATCAAATTAGATATATATTTTTTGTGATGTGATATTACCAACCTGTTTGACCGGGTCCTCCTGGCCAACTTATGGGCTCCAACGATGGGTCACGAAAGAAAGTAGAGAAAAGTACCACAGTGAGACTTTGAATTATTTTGCAAAGAGGTTTGAAAAAAATTTGCTAATAATGTTAGGTTTCAAATAGGCTGTGTAAAAATCCCTTTGAAAGAGTCTTAATGTTTCAGTAGCACTGAGGCTGTAGGAGAGAATACCATCCCACTCGCTCCCCACCCAGGAAAAAGTAGATAACTAAAACAGCTTTGAACTGCTGCCTTTCATTTGGATTAGGTTGAACCTTGTGAGTAGGGGTATTTTATAGACAAGGCCATAAATTTTTAAATTCAGAAATGACCTGGATCATGCTAATCATACATAGACAATTGGAGATATTATATTGTATTTATATTAAACAATGAAGGTAAAGATGCTTAGGAAGGTGTTTTATTCCAACTTATTGGATTCTCCAATGTATTATTATACAAAAGAAAAAAAATATAGTGAAAATACATGTCTCTAGTTGTTAGATAGAATTTGACTGAATGATTTAGATTTTATAGGGAAAAAAAAGAGAAAAAGAAATGATTGAACATGTATGGAGGTTGTTATGTTACATTGGAGAAAGATTAGAAAGGCTATTTTCATATTTTAAATTTGGGACACTTGAGTCATAATAGGACAATCTAATATCTGCTCCAAGGCTCATTTGAACACGCAGGTATTTGCATATGATTAAAAGATTGTCCATCATCCAAGTTTCTTGATTGCGAGCCATAATTAAGAGAGAGTTATATTTCTTTCAACACCAGTTCAGTTTAGTTGGAATTTAAGATACGTATTACAAGCTTATTATGATAAAAAAACTTGCACTTGGGAGGTTCGAAACAAATTTTATCTTGCTTCTAGCACGAGTTCTTCGGTTTGCCATACTGCGTTAGCATTCTAGCACCATAATTCACCCTATCCTCTAATTTGGAATGGGCTCATTAGTATTGGCGGCTTTTGCCAACATAAGTCTTTTTTTTCTAGACAATTTTCTCTATATTTTTTTCACATATATTTTATCTTTGCCTTTAGTTTTTTAGTTTCGAAAAATAGTAAACAACAACGAATCCAGCTATCACACCCTTCCAAATGTAGGAAGTTTTTTTTTTTTGTGTGCTGAAGTAGAAATATCATACATAACGTGTATGAATAATATAGGAGGTTTCATGGTGCAGCTTTCCTCAAGGTAACTTGTAACATGATATTTTGGCACCGTAAACCACCTGAAACATTGCGAAGGCTTGACATTCCGACAGAATACTTGATTTTTAATACATTCAAAGATTCCAAGAAAACGTGCCCGAAGCTTCCAGTGTGAACTCAAGCCAGCGAAATGTCAAGAATTCTTCGCCGTATGCCAAGTTCTAATCTTTTTTTTCCATGTTTCCCGTCGCTACGTGTGCCTTCGTTCTTGTCTGCCGTGAGGGCACTCCACTCGTAAAATCTCACGCATTTACACTTCTTTTTCAAGAAAGAACGGTGCTTTCCAGATTACTAAAATTCCGGGTATAACCAAGGTAGGAGGGTTCCCGACGAACCTCCTACCCTCGGTTTTCGTCGTTCCACGCCGCTTCGGCCCACGAACTTTCCCAAACTCGCGGTTGACAAATACCACTGTGGTCTGAAGTTTCCCACTCCAGAATATGATACCGAGTCCTCTAAACCACGCCAGCCTTCCTGCCCCAGTGCGAGCAAAGACCATTTCCCCACTATTATCTTAAAAAGGTGGCCACGGTAACTAAGCAAATCTCACTGCCTCTCCCCATTTCCCCTATATAAAGCCTTGATTCCCCCTGTTTTCCATCTCCAAGCCAAAGCCAATTTCCAATCTCCGTTTGTCTCTCCCCTTCTACAAAGAAGTAAACCATGGTGCTCTCCAAGACTTCGTCGGAGTCGGACGACTCGGTCCACTCCACCTTCGGCTCTCGCTATGTCCGAACGGCCCTTCCAAGGTGAAGTGAATTCTCCCATCCATCCACTCTTCTCTTTGTTGCATGCGTACGGGGTGTTTGATGGTGAGTTTGCTGTAGGTTTCGAATGCCGGAGAACTCGATACCCAAGGAGGCCGCGTATCAGATCATCAACGATGAGCTGATGCTCGACGGAAACCCCCGGCTCAACCTCGCATCGTTCGTGACCACATGGATGGAGCCGGAGTGCGACAAGCTCATGATGGCTGCCATCAACAAGAATTACGTCGATATGGACGAGTATCCGGTCACCACCGAGCTCCAGGCAAGAATTTCTTATTCCTGCACTTATTCCCCTCTCTAAAAACGCCCAAACCCGGCTTACTGCGGGATAAATCAAGACCATCTATTTTTAGCTTTCAAAAGTCTCACTTATTCCACGCTCTAAAAACGCCCAAACCCGGCTAACGGCGGGATAAATCAAGACTATCTATTTTGACCTTTCAAGTCTCTGAATAAGGAATTGGATCTCTCCTACATACTCATAAAATTGGATCTCAATAGTTCTGCTGCTTCCATTATTTGTTTGTTCTTGGGCGGTTTTCTTCCAGGTGGCGAGCAAGTTGCTCGATCGTCAAGATCGTATGGAATAAGTCAAGGAGTCCCCATCTAATTAATTTTGGTGGACCTCTGCAAGGTGAGGACCGCAGTGTCGGCCAGAACAACTTGCTTTTTGATTGGAAAATGGGCAAACCCTTACAAAAGCTCATCTCTAAAATTACGTCCAAAAAATTTTGTATTAAAATTAATGGATTAGATATATTAAAAACACGCTGATGTTAAGAACTTGTTTTAATTCTTATAAATAAATAAGGTACTGTATATACTTAAGATTAGTGTTGGGCATGCGTGGTGTATTTAAATCTCTAATCATGATAATAATAGTAGTTATGTTGGTAGATTTTGACAAAACACAGATAATAATAATAAAAAAAGAGAGGTTTTGACAAAAGACAAAGAAGGTTGGGACCTCCGCGGAAGGGTCAAAACAATACGGGGCCCACTTGGCAGGCGGTCATGTGATGGCGTCTTGGTCTGAGCGTCTCGCAGTGGTTTGGAAGTGGGTGGAACGGATTAATTGCTTCCATTGACAACTGTGAAGGAACAAAAAAATAATAATAATAAAAAAATGAACTAAACTGTACCAAAAGAAATATTATGTCAAGATAAGATTTTTTTTATAGGAAATTAAGATAAGTTTGTAATTAGAGAGCCTATAATTAGAGATGCTTGTGTACAACTCGATAAATGGTGTCGGGTTGGATTTCTCTTCAAAAACATGAGACAACGAAAGACATATTATTCTAACAAGAGGTGTAAATGATATTTGAAAAATCAATAATCCAATCCAATTATTTTATATAATGATATATGAATTTAATTTAAATTTTTGATAGTCTTACAAGATCAAACGCAGATTTACTTATGTTCAAATTCTCAAGCCCTATAACTTGGATACATACATACACATACGTATAGAAATATAAAAAGATTAGCTGTATAACTTGTATTCATTCTTTTTCTTTATATTTGCTCATTTTAACTCCTGCCAATGCCATGTCAGCTCCAGAATTCTAGTTAGCTCTTAGATTTTGATTATTTTTCGATCAAACAAAAAATGATTGGATTTCCTTCAAAATAAAGAAATGACTTGCTCACAAATTTTCAATACATTTGTGACATGCGATGCCATTTCTGAATCTCAAAAAGTGTGGATCCGACGTGAAAACATAGTTATTTTCAGACCAGGATCGGAGGTGCAAGTGAGCCGGCTAGCCCCGATAGAGTCAGGTATAGAAGAATTGAACCTAACATAGCTGTTTGGGGCCCATCCAAATCGTTCTTGTCAGGTGACACAAGTATGCCTGCTAGATTTTTCAAAAAAGGTTTCATTAAACTAGAAGCTGGTTTCTTGGGCCTTGTACTGAAGCTGGCCCAAAGCTAAGGTTTGGGTTTGGGCTGAGATCAACGATACCATTTCTAAACTAGAGTCAACATGTATGAGTTATAACAATACAATTGTATCTAAAATTTGTTTTGATGATTTTGTCTTCCTTGCTTTTAGGTGTCAGAGAATTCCCATGAGTTTAGGTAGTGTGATCATATCATGATAGAACAACTGTGTCATATTTGAATTTCATTACTATATGGCAGTTGTTTCGTTAGTTTATAAACCATGTCCAAATTTCCTGGATTTTAACATTTAGATGTCATAAAATTCCCAGAGAATGAATGCATTTGTAGCTCATGTAGTCAAGGCATTAGCAGCCAATAAGCTGCGAAGTTTGCAATATGAAGAGTTTGGCTACATTGGCTACTATATACCTAGTAACATTGATTGCTGATGTTTTACTTCAAAAAGAATAGCAGTAATTTTAATGTTTGCACTGGCTCATGCAGAACCGGTGTGTGAATATGATTGCCCACCTCTTCAATGCTCCTCTTGGGGAGTCCGAGACGGCAGTAGGAGTCGGAACTGTGGGCTCCTCCGAAGCCATAATGCTCGCTGGATTAGCCTTCAAGAGGAGATGGCAGAACAAGAGGAAGGCTGAGGGAAAACCATATGACAAGCCCAACATTGTCACTGGCGCCAATGTTCAAGTAAGCGAACCATTCACCAACTGATCTTATCGATCCTGTTTCTCCTACAATCTATAATATCTAACGTTTTTATGCACTAATTATGGATTAAATAGGTTTGCTGGGAGAAATTCGCTAGGTACTTTGAAGTGGAACTGAAGGAAGTGAAGCTGAGGGATGGCTACTATGTCATGGACCCTGAGAAGGCTGTGGAATTGGTAGATGAGAACACCATTTGTGTCGCTGCAATCCTCGGTTCAACGCTCAATGGAGAATTCGAGGATGTCAGGCTCCTGAATGACCTCCTAGCAAAGAAGAACAAGCAAACAGGGTAATCATACTCAGTTCCATATTTATTAAGGCTCACTCAAGTAATCAAGTTTTTAATTTTTCCAGTTTCTTTCTAATCATTCCTAATGCTCATACCACTACCTATTGCATGCACGAGCAATTGCACAAACACTTAAATAAGATCTCTGAATAGCGAACTGCACTCACCAAAATTATGCAGTAGAACTTCATGAACATGCTTGATAGCTCATAGGAAGTCCTTCCTATAATTTTTGTGGACATTGGTTTATTATCATCATTTCTTAGCGTAATATTTGTTGTGCTGTGGTTGTTATGACTCAAAGCCAGTGATAAATTGCAGTTGGGATACACCGATCCATGTAGACGCTGCGAGCGGTGGATTCATTGCCCCATTCTTGTACCCTGACCTTGAATGGGACTTTAGGCTACCACTGGTGAAGAGCATTAACGTCAGCGGGCACAAATACGGTCTGGTGTATGCTGGCATTGGATGGGTCATCTGGAGGAGCAAGGAGGACTTGCCCGAGGAACTCATCTTCCACATCAACTATCTCGGAGCTGATCAACCAACATTCACCCTAAACTTTTCCAAAGGTACTAACTCCACCTTCTCTGTCTATTCCACTACGCAAGTTCATTTGCTATGTTGCTAAAGAATTATCTTCTCTTACTATTTCTAGGCTCTAGCCAAGTCATTGCGCAATACTATCAGCTAATTCGCTTGGGATTCGAGGTAAGATTCCATTGCTTGTATGCATCAAATATGATAACAAGAATATTAGCTGCCAGTAATGCTGGAGTTTAATGTGCAATGTTGGCTGACCATTCCTTCACTGCATTGCTGTAGGGATACAAGAATATAATGGAGAACTGTCAGGAGAATGCCATGGTGCTCAAGAGAGGCCTTGAGAACACCGGCAAGTTCGACATCATCTCAAAGGACAATGGCGTGCCTCTGGTGGCATTCTCGCTGAAAGACCGAAGCCGGCATGATGAGTTCGAGGTGTCGGACTACCTGCGGAGGTTTGGATGGATCGTGCCGGCATACACGATGCCACCTGATGCACAGCATATTACTGTGCTGCGCGTTGTCATCAGGGAGGACTTCAGCCGCACGCTGGCGGAGCGACTCGTGCTCGACGTCGTGAAGGTGCTGCGTGAGCTCGATGCGCTGCCTTCCAAGCTGCTAACCCCAGCAGGGATCAATGGGACGAAAGAGAACGGAACCGCGATCAAGAAGCATATGCTTGAGACGCAGAGGTCTGTCGCGGATGCATGGAAGAAGTTTGTCATGGCCAAAAAGACCAATGGCGTTTGCTAGAAGTATCTTAATGTTATCAGACTGATTTGATACTGTCGTTTCCCCGCCTTGTCAACTATATGATTTAGAGATTTTTATCGACCTGTATTGGTGTTACGGTGGGCAAGACAAAGCCTGCGGCTTGCTGCTACAGAGTTGTCTTATGCCTCTGTTGGATGTTTTTTTTTTGCCCACAAATAAGTAAAGATGGGGCCAGAAATGAGAGGTCTTTTTTTTTTTTGAGCCAACAGAAGTGAGCAGTCTCTCCAGCTCTACAACGGGAGTTATGGTGCATCATCATGAGGGGAAAATGAAACTAGCCCCCAGAAAGTGTGGATTTGATGCCCATCTCTTAAGCAAACTGAAAACCATCTGGTGAACTTGAGCAGACCTAGCCAATATATCATGCTTTGCCCTGGGTGACAGAGTACAGTTTGGATCAGGTCAAATCTGCTTGAAGCCTTCAACTTGAGCTAAGCTGGTGAAAAGCAAAAGACTTAAGAGGTTGTTCGGTGTCTTGTAATTGGAGCTGCATGCAATTCAAGTTGCAGATGGGTTTGTATAAGGTGAGAATAGTCCTAGAACCGCTTAAGTAGGTATCCTAATTAAAAAAGATGATCTCTCCTCCTTTTCTTCTCCTATTCCTCCTCAGCCTTCACTCTCGAGTCCATCATCGCCACCACCCTCGTGTTGTAGCCAATCTCCACTACATCTGGGAGGCCCATGACCATCTCCTCCACCTCAAACTTTATCATATATAAGGCCTCTCCTCTTTCTTCCCTTTCTCTATCCTTGCTCGCTCTGCTATCAAGGCCTTCCTTGTCGCCGCTCTTGATGTCACCACCCACTCTAGTCACCTCTAAGTGGCTACAACCACCTCCTCCACCTCTGCCCAGGAGCCACCCAATGCATTTTGGGGCCTAAAGCGAACTTACTAAAATAGGCCTTTTTTCTTTCTGTTTTCTTTGAGACCTTTTCTGCGCTTGGGCCGGCCCTACCTCTGCCTCCTCCACCTCCACCCCTCTCTTTCATCTTCTCCACCCTACTCAAGGCTTACACTATTATCCTCTCCATCCCTATATGGATGCCCGGATTCATGCCCTGATCCTATCCACAACAGCTTCAACATAGACCTTTTCGTCCAAGATACCTTCATTTCGTTGTACATCGAGCATCTTGATCTAGCATCTACTTGTAAGTTGTTTGATGGAATGCCCATTACAGAGCCTCTTCTTTCCCTAAACTTTTCTCCAAATACAGTAAGCGAGCTTCCTTACAGTCAACTACTGCAATACTATTCAAGTTGCAGTGCAACTTTAACTACAGAACTTCAAACAGCCCGTAAAACAGCCTCTGTAGACCAACCTTCAGATTTTAGTTGATATAACATCTCGGCACGGTTTGCTGCTTCTTCTTCTAATTATTTTTCTTTAGTGGAGGTTATGATGACTTGGTTTCATTCAACTACCAAAAGCATTTGCAGACATTGTCTATCACAAGCTTTTGCTTCCATGTTTAGTTTAAGTAAACTTAACTCCACTTCATGAAATAATTTATTCACTGAAAATTGATCCTGGAGCCACATAATCTAAATTACAAAATCTGGTAAATTGCACTCAAACTTAGTGGAAATGAAGTTTTGAGTCTTGACTGAGGAGCAGAACTAAACCACTCCTGTACCTGAGCAAAACTTATCACTATTCCTAATAAATCTAGTAGGAATCTTGATCTACTATCGGCCGGTCACAAATTCACCCAAACAGTATGGAAGAAGTTCAGGAGGTAAAGACTAAAGTCTTCATATCCTTGCTATATTTTTGATACAAAAATGTCCTCATATTCCCATTCTAAGAATTGTTTCTACACCAATTACTCGATCTTTTTTTTTTTTTTCGAAAATGGAATTGGATTACCAAGACATAACCCAGAAAACACAATACGTTGGGAGAAACAACCAGAGGCATTCCAAAAGATAACTGCGAAACAAAAGAAGGATCCAACGCACACGATCATAGAAAAATAAAACAAATAGAAAAGAGAATGCCAAAAAGAAGTATCAGAGAGAGGGAACAATGCCTAGGTCACAGTTCTATCTATAGTTAAGAAGCTACGATTTTTCCAAACTCCAGGAAAGAAATAGAGGGTTGATACAAGCAAAGGAAACAGAGAGCTGGAGAATTGAATGGTCATATAAGAAACCCAAGGAAGAATCCGAAACGCAGTTCTGTCTACAGTCAAGAAGCTCCCATGTTTCCAAGCCCTAACTAGCTTCATTAAGGAAATGAAGGAAAACTACAAAATTCTCCAATAAAGGCCAGGAGAGCGGAAACAAAGACAAATGAAAGCAAAATTACAGACCTTGTCTTTTTACAGGTCATTGAAGACATTGTTAAATCCTTGATGCTGATTGCAAGGAATGATATCTTGCCATGAGTCGATCAAGAAGACTCGTCCTTATTACCAAATTCAAATATGTGTCACTGCTAAGAAAACTCTTCCACTTCAACCAGATGTTCCATGTGACCGCTAGCACCAAATTATCCCAAGCATGCCTGTAGCTCTTGAGGTGAAAGGAGGATCACCATTTTGTCCATAGTTCTCTGATGGTCATCCTGCTTGATCGGTGCCTTCCCACAGCTCCACTGATCTTCCTTCAAACTGAGTTAGAGTAGGAGCAGCTAATAAGTAGGTGGCTGATGTTTTCAGTGTTTGCTTTGCAGAAAGGACCATAAAACATAGCATGCCAGCCTTTCTCGTTCCAAACTTCCCGTGTGTTTAGGTTATGTTTGATAGCTAACCGCACAACTATCTTGAGCTTATTTGGTGCAATAGCTTTCTAGATTCCAGGTGTTATCGACATAATTGATGAATCCATAAAAGGAGATGATAGAGTATATTTTGGTGCCAGTCCTCTTGTAAAGTGCTTGATTGTTGTTGTTTCTAGTTCTTTGAGTTGTTTAGAAGTCCTCTAATCTCTTGAAACTCTTCATCTGATCCAGAAGGATCACCAGACTCGATGTGGACCACTTTGACCATTATGAGTATTTAGGAGGATCACCATGTTAGAAAATATAAAATATATAAATAAATCTACCTCATCCTATGAGCTTAAGCTTTTAGGAAAAATGGTGATATTTTAGGAAAAATGGTGATTTGAACATGGTATCGGAGTAGAGGTTCTGAGTTCGAACCCTGTCTCCGCACTCTTTAACCCCATTATTAAAAAATTTCACATGTTGGGCTCGCCTATTAAGAAAAATTCGGCCCACATGTGAGGGGGAGTATTAGAAAATATAAAATATAAAATATATAAATAAATCTACCTTATCCTATGAGCTTAAGCTTTTAGGAAAAATGGCGATTTGAACACACCAAACTCGATGTAGATCACTTTGGCCATTATGAGTATCCAAAAAGATTATCAAACTCGATGCGGAACACTTTGGCCACTATAAATATTTAAAAAAATTACTAAACTCGATGTAGAATACTTTAGCCACTACGAGTATTCAGGAGGATCACCAAACTCGATATAGATCACTTTGGCCACTATGAGTATTTAAGGGGATCACCAAACTCGATGTGGAATACTTTGGCCACTACGAGTATTCAGAAGGATCACTAGACTCAATATGATATATTTTGGCTACTACGAGTATTCAAAAGAATCACTAGACTCGATGTGCACTACTTTAGCCATTATGGATGTCTTGAAGGATCACCAGACTCGATGTAGATCATTTTGGCTACTACGAGTATTCAGAAAGATCACTAGACATGATATTGAATATTTTGACCACTATGAGTGGGGCTGAATAGGGTTTAGGAGTGAGATCCGCTACATCGGAAAATCGAGTGCAGGCCAAACTTCCAGATGCCATAACTTAGTCATACGATGTCCGATTGAGATGATCTATTTTTGAAATTGGATATCTTTTCGAGATCTACAACTTTGGGCCAACTTTCTTGGAGGTTGAATCAGGCCTAAATTCTATTATTTAGGCTCCAAAATGGACTAGTCAAACCAAAAGTTTTTTTTCAAGTAAGACTTTGACCGGGTGTAGCTCTCTATCTAAAAAGAATCAGGCAGAACGGCAGATACATAGTTGACGTAGAAGTCAATATCTACCTCCTCAAAATTTTTAGCTTTTTTAGAATATTTCTACTAGTAATATCTATTTTAGGAAAGAGAGTCCTACTAGATTTAGAAAGAAGAATCCAACCCAAATTGTGTTAGGACGGACCTCACATTATAAATAGAGGCTATGTACCTCATTTTTAATCATTAATAAAAGAATATGAGACTTAAAGCCCTATACTTTTGAAATTCTTTTATCTTCTTCTAGTTATTTTCTAAGAGATTCAAGTTGAGCGAGTCGAAAAAGTTCTTCCTTCTCCCCAATCGGATCAGATTGGTATCAAAGCTTTAGCTCTCTGCACCTATGGGAGCCTTAGTGCATGCTCAAGGTGCGCGAACAGTACAAGCAGTCAGAAGGAGGGCTATTCATGCTTGAAATATATTGAAGGATAAAAATGAGTATGGTTGCTAGTTCAACCTTGATAGATGATGAGATAATGAAACATCTCACACAACTAGAGAAGAAGATAGCCCAACTCACGGAAATTATGTCTCAATTGGCGATGCCTTCAACATGAACACCAACAACTCTATCTTCAAGCAAAATCAAGTGGTTCAACCACGAAGCTAAAAAGCAAGCATTTTTCCATCTTCAGTTTTGATTTAGTAGGAGCTAAATCTCCTAAATAAAAAAACTCTGATTCAGGAGGATTATTGAACTCGATGTAGACTACTTTGGCCACTACGAGTATTTAGAAGGATCACCAAATTTGATGTGGATTACTATGGCCATTAAGAGTATCTAAAGAGATCGCCAAACTTGATGTGGAACACTTTGGCCACTATGAGTATTTAGGAGGATAACCAGACTCGATGCATAATACTTTAGCCACTACAAGTATTCAGAATGATCACCAAACTCAATGTGGATCACTTTGGCCACTACGAGTATTCAAGAGGATTACCAAACTTGATGTGCAATACTTTGACCACTACAAGTATTCAGGAGGATCACCAAACTCGATATGTAATATTTTGGCCACTACGAGTATTTAGAAGGATCACCAGACTCGATGTGGTCCATTTTGGCTGCTACAAATGTTCAGGAGGATTACCACATTTTGGCCACTACGAGTATTCAAGAAGATCATTAAACTTGATGTGGAATTCTTTGACCACTAAAAGTGGGACTGGACAGGGATTCAGGAGTGAGATCCACCACATCGAGAAGTCGAGTCATAGACCAAACTTCCGGAGGCCATAACCTGGTCATACGATGCTTGATTGAGATGATCTTTTTTTTTTTTGAAATTAGATATCTTTTCTAGATCTACAACTTTGGGCAAACCTCTAGGAGCTTGAATCGGGCCGAAATTCCATTGTTTAGGCTCCGAAACGGACTAGTCAAATTGAAATTTTTTTTGGAATAAGACTTTGACCAAGTACATTTCTCTATCCGAGAAGAATTAGACGGAGCGACAGAAAGTATGGTTGATGTAAAAATCAAGATGTATCTCCTCAAGAACAAATCTATCTCTTATAACCCTTTTATAAGGCTATTCAAAGGGTGGCTCTTCTTGAGAAGATCAAAGTTTTTATGCTGCTAGCTTTGAAAAATAGGTCGCACACGGGAGAGATTTTGGCATAAAAAGGGTGGGGTTCCTCTTCTGGTTGCTCTGTGTGGCAATAATGCTGAAATGGTCGCGCACCTATTCCTAAAGTGCCCCTTTGTCAAAAACCTCTGGTTCACCTTGAAGATGCAACTTAATATTTAAAGGTGGCCTTCTAATATCCATGATCTTTGGACTTATTAGCATTGAAGGAAGATCAAATCCAAGTTGAGAAGAGCATGGGATCAACTTATCATGGCTTGGCATATTTGGTTGGAGAGGAGCTTTAGAATCTTTCTTGGTAGAAAATCTTCTATTAATACAACCCACTCCGAAACATTGTATACCTTTCAAAGCTAGAGAAGTTTGTGCCGTGGAAAAACAAAGAAAAGCCATCAAGCTCTGATTACTCCCTTTGTTCATTGCTGCAAATATTTGGTCTCTAGTCCCTTGGAACTTCTTCTTAATTATCTTTATTTTGCACATTTTACTCTATGCAATAAAAGGAAGTTTCTTACAGCTTCCTCCACTTTATAGTCCAAAAAAAAAGAAAACTGATACATTTGATATTTAGAATTGGCATCAATGTTCACAGCCAGTAAGACTTAACAATTCAATATCTGAAATATCGACACCTGGATTAATCACTATCATTTAGCATATCATCCTTGCCACGTGTAATGCATATCAAGGTTGATCATTCCACATAACTCACAGCACAGTCACCTCAATTTGTCTCTTAGTATCATTGTCTTTTGGCTAGCGGATCATTGGCTTTTTTGTGTTTCTTCCATATGGATGTTCCTTTGATTTCACGCATACCTTATTTCTAAAATCGCCATGATTCATTGTTTTCCATGGAATTGGATTCTGAATTGGTGTGATAGGCATCATCATCCACTAACTTTTGCCGCATGTTGCTTTATTGAGTAGTCTGCAAGTATTCATTCTTTCTTCCCCAATGTTTTCTCAAGCGAAGACTATAATCAGTCTATACTTGTCGTTTTCAGTGAGATTGTGACCAGTTGTTCTAATCACCTTTACTTGTTGACTTCCATTGTGTTTATCAGCACTTCTGCTGTATGAAATGGATTGCTTTCCAATGTTTAATTGCATAACATCCATAAACATCAGTAAGGGCATCTTTTCTCCAATTCTAGATCAACATTGATTGCAAAAGGGTTCTGATATTGTGGTTTAGTATGAATTATTTTGTTTTGGATGCCTTTAAACATGATGTAATCAAAAACACCTATATATGTTGGCCATAACCATTATCTCCTTGTGATCATAACAATTGGTTGAAAAGCTTAGTCAAATTAATATAATCTTATGCAAACAACTCTCGATATTTGATGTAGATAGAATGCCAAACTAGATGTGGCAATTGCTAAAATAGACACCACTGTTTGCAACTTGTCAAACAAAAGATAATGGTAAAATTAGTTGGATAAAGGTGTCAGATTCCATCAATCTTAGTATAGAATGAATTTGAAAGCATGTATCCCTTTCACCTCCTTTCTCTGTACCTAATACCAAAAAACAACTAGGGGAGATGCATAACTGTTGAAAGGTTAAAAAAATCAAAAAATCAAACAGGTTTGATTTCTATAGCATAGAAATGTCTCCTAAGGAAATCAACCGTTCATTTTCTATTTCTATAGCATAGAGAAATAAAATTAGTGCCAAAAACTTCCTACTCTTTAGTCTCTACATAGAATGTGGAATTGGGATACCGCCTATTTATTTATTTTAGGCTTTTAACCCTTGGTAAGGAAATAAAGAGATCTTTCTTTCATTAACATTTTGATGCAGAATGTTTCATAGCCTTTTTCTGCCTGCATTTGCGTAGGTCCCTTTTTTTTTTTTTTTGACAAAACCTGACTAATTAATACCAGTTGTCACCCGATTCCATTTATCAAATTGGATAAATATGATTAGTTTTATGGAAATTCAATTGTAACGAATTTCAGGGAGTCTTTCTGACGGTAGGAAATGATTAATGGTCTTGGCTTAGATTATTATAATTCCAAGATGCTTCCCAACATCAGCGCCTTCATATGGGACCCTTTTCCTTAAAGAAATGGTTCGAGAGGCAAAACATAGGTGAACGAAAGTATGTGGTTAGGTATGGTAGGTATTCTGTTGGAATGAACTCAGGAATATGTTGATTTCAGTGGGTCCAACGTAGGCCTCACATTGTTCATCAGGTTGAAAGCTTAATATAACTTCTACATCCAGAAACCCCCACCCTAACCCTAATCGTAGCCTTAAATCCTAGAGATTGGCCTCAGAGCTATCTTTATCAGAAAAGCAAAATATCCTGGACCATAGAGTTTGAACAAAAAGGAAAGTAGCCACATTTTAAGTCTTGAAATTAGGGTTTTTTTTTTTTTTGAGAAGATTGAAGTCTTGAAATTATGGTAATTAATCATTTCATTTCAATAGGCTTTAATGCACAACCAATATTAATCTCCAAGCCATAAGTTCAGGTATTTGCATTCTTTAGAATGTACTTCATGCGGTATACAGCATATTCTTGGAAACTAGTATTTGGCATATTGTCCCACCATTATATATAAGTGCGACGCATGCATGTGTTGATTAGGAATTCAGATGCCTATATGTCCAAATGGACTTGACTTTTAGCTTACTGTTCCCAAACAAGGTGTGTAGGAACACTAGGTTCTATCATAAGCCAAGGAAACTGATTTGGTGGTCTACATTTGAACTAATTCGCCCTTAAAACAGATGTTTTTGTCATAAATCATTGCCTATGCAATGTAGATAAGACTCTTAACATAACTTTCCAAGTCTATGCCACTTTAGGTCTTGTAGATGGGAAGAACAAGGCGAAGCCTGATACATATTTTCATTATAAGCAATAATAAAAGGCCTTCATTTTATGTAGGAGAGGAAATCCATGACCCAAGAACATCTCTGCTGTTTCCTGTTTCTGTCATCCTAAAGTAGATAAACAACCCAACAGATTTCTTCATTTTAGAAGATAGAAGGTTCATCTATGTAGAAGAAGAAGACCATGATCCAACCAAATATCTCCTAAGATAGAGTGCGCGCGCGCGCGCGCGCGAGAGAGAGAGAAAATATTTTATCATAGACTACGATATGGATCAGAACTAATGCTTGTGGCCAAATCAAAGAGGCTTGACTGGTTTTCTGGTATTACCTTCCGGTTGAGTCCCATGATTAATAACCATATCTAATTAGTACAAGAATGTGCATGTAGCTGGAGCTTAACAAGCTCACCAACAACGAAGAGAAACAATAATAGATAAGAGCTATCGATGCAATATTTCGTCTTTTACTTTAGCAATGGAAACTAATCCTTTCTTGAGCTCACTTGTTTTTCCATTCCCATAAAGATACACTAGAAAGAACACCTTAAATTAATATTTGTGTGTGTGCGTGTGTGGGAGGGAGCGAGCAAGCGAGCGAGCGAGAGAGAGAGAGAGAGATCTATTTTCCACCTGTTTGAAAACAATGTATGGCGATGGTTACAAGTCTCATGTACCTCCCTTCTCATTGGACACGCGGAAGGAAGCTAACTGTACATTGCTTTGTTCACAAGAATTTATTTCCTACCTTGCAGGAGGGTGTTAGGCCAACGGTTAAAGTAGACTTTGTACCCTTCACCACTTAACCTAGAAGCAGTTCTTTCTTGTTGACCATAAATCTAGAATGACTGAAGCTTAACAATTAATATTTTGAGGAATAGAGGACAGAGCCATATATAGCTGCAGTTCTACTGCCAGGCGTATCAGGCTATCCTATAATCAAATGGAAATTAGATGTTCACTCTGATGATAAGCCAAAAACCAAATTAAATGCAAGCTCAAAGATTACGTATTAATTTGAAACCAAATTCTATAAAACATAGAAGTGCTTTTCTGCTCTCACCACAACTACCACTACTATCTCCATCTCGGTGCGAATGCACCATCTAGCTAGGTTAGGATTTGGGAACCCGACCCTGCCGGTGAAAAGTGCCAGCCTGACCTAAATAGTGTTGGCCTTACTATATACTTTCGAACTTATACTGCCGATATTTCCCTTGGTAAAGGGGGAAAATATCTAAGAGACTACTTTTGGTCCTTCACCATTCAAATTCGAATTCTTTTGAGATGAAAGGCCAACTTTATTTTTTTGATAAACCGAATTTATTAAACAAATCTAGACTAAATACATCCGTATGAATCAAAAAAAAAAAAAAACCTAGAAGCTTAATTAGAAAGAATATCCACCACAACCATCCACAAAATTGATCCAGTGTAATTAGCTATGTATATTGCTTCCAATTTGCAGCACTGTTAGCCTCTTTATAAATACGTTTTACTTCAAAAAGCTTCGAGTCTGATATGCATACATTGTCCATCTTTGTTGAAAGGATCCAGCACATATCTCAACGTAGCTTTATATGGCATCCATGATTAGTGGAAACCTTTAATACCGCACCTTCAAAAAAAGACCTTTATATAGTGAATCAAGCTAACCTGTTTCATACCAAGGGGCATGTAGCTTACTTGCGCATGCACCAACTTAGACAGCAATCTAAATTTTCCTTCACCGGCGATACTCCTAACCCTAATTGACCTGCTTTCTTTTCAGAGAGTATATTTATTGTCATCTTAGGACCTACAATCACCCGAATACACAGTTAGATTCAGTCCTGGCAAAGTGGATGTAGAGAGAATTCTAGATGGCCTTGACAATAAATTAAGAAACATCAGAAGGATTTCTTTATTGCATGCATCCATCAAAATGCCATTTAGATAATGAGACCACAAACATTTGGTGCTTTGTAACCTTAAGCAACAAAAAACTTCCCACAAGAGTACACCCACGACAGCAACAAGTCACCTTAAACTTGACCCTAGACCACATATTGGCTCCAAGATTCCACGAGCAGCAGATGTTCTAGGGCAACTGTTGGTTTCAGTTACGCCTAAAGCCCAACAAAACTAGAAAACGTCTGCTGTACTATTATTGTCTACAGCTAAAGCAACTATTGTATGTATATATACCCATAGCGCCAATATAGATGCATAAGTTATATAACCCATCCAGAGAATCCATTTTAGCTTAAATATGATGGTTTAATGGTAGGTAAATAAAGCATGAGCCCTTCCGGATCATCCGATCACTCTAAATTGCCTGGTGGATTAATATTACAAGATGACTTACATATAGACCAGCATTGGTGTATCAGACTTGCATGTGGTTCCTTAAATGTGTATATTATTTTATGTGTGTATGTATGAGGATGGAGAGAGATGGGTTGGTTTTAAGTAGAGGTTGTAGGTTGGAAACATTAGAGAGATGTTGAAAGCGGAACGGAATTCACCCCACCAAGCAACCACACCCCACCTCTCTCTCTCTCTCTCTCTCGCTTCCATATGTATAATAAAATAGTATTTGTTAGCCCAAACGTACCATCATCCTCTGGTGTAACTATCTCCTAACTCTCTGCCTTCTCTCTTACTAACGAGAAAAGCTCTTTATATATCTCCTCACATATCTCCATTCTGCTTATGCCTTTGTCTTCTTCCTCTTAATATATATTACCTAGACCAAGCTATATCTATGTCAATATCTTCACTGATAGAGAATAGAGACTCTTAAGAGCTGCTAACAAAAAGAACTCCCACCACCTGTTATAATAAACTTCTCCTTCAGCATCTCGGTCTCTCTTGGCCCTTCGTTCGCTAGGAAAAATCTATCAAAACTAAAGGGAGAGGCTTCTTATATTCTTCAAATCAGATGTGCACCAGAGGCCATTGGAGGCCTGAAGAGGATGAGAAGCTCAGGGAGTTGGTCGCCCGATATGGCCCTCATAACTGGAACGCGATTGCTGAGAAGCTTCAAGGGAGATCAGGTGCAACTTGATTCATCGATTATTGTTATTATTATTATTATTATTATTTTAAGAGAGAGAGAGAGAGAGAGAGAGAGAGAGAGTTATTCCTCTAACATATTTTGCTTCCTGTATTTTTTTTTTCTTGATGATAAAGGGAGGCTTATATTTATTTTTGAAAAAAGGAATTAAGAACATATTGTGTGAACTTGAAGAATTTTTTTGTCTTCGCACATGTTCAAAGTTTTGAGTTAGCTTTTAAAAGTTAGTAACATGTTGAGTAAAACCTAAACCAGGAAAGAGCTGTAGGCTGAGATGGTTCAATCAGTTGGACCCAAGGATCAATCGCAGCCCCTTCACCCCAGAGGAAGAAGAACGACTCCTTGCTTCTCACCGAATTCATGGGAACCGATGGGCCATCATCGCAAGGCTCTTCCCAGGTCGTACTGACAACGCAGTCAAGAATCATTGGCATGTGATCATGGCACGAAGGTGTAGAGAGAGGTCGAGACTTTACTCAAAGAGGTCTTATCGCTCTGCAATCAAAGATGAGAAACCCAAACAAGGGAAAGAGAGGAAATCCGAGTCTAGAAATATCGTTGCACTGATTGAGAAATATTATAGAGGATGCGGCGACTCCGTAGCTAATAACCATCAGGATCAAAAAGAGTTTTATTCTCAGATCCATGGTTATTATCCCCACATGGTTGCAGGTAATTAAATTTCTGAAGTTTGGTTTTATTGCATGGTGAATTCACTAAAACATAATTCTTATACTGGGTTGGTATGCTAATATCATTGCAGATGGAGATAGGGAAAGAGAAAACTCAATCGAATTCTATGATTTTCTCCAAGTAAACACTGATTCTATTGATACTAAGTGTTGCTCGAGCATAGAGGAACAAGAGGAGACCAAGGAGAGTTGCAGCAAGGCTGGTGTTCCTTTCATAGATTTCTTGGCAGTTGGAAGTTCCTCTTAAAGATGGGTATTGGTAAAGACAAGTAGACACATTTGATATGTATAGTTTTAGAGCACATAAACCCTAACATCGTAGAACTCACTATAAATATGTAAATGCTGCTTAATATAGGGGGACTTATTTATATTGCATCTAGTGGTGAGTGAAAGAAAGATTCTCTTAAAGTAAATGAGGATCCACTCCCTTATATTTGGTCTTCTTGTCAAATGGTGGTGAGGTTGCCAATCAATTCAACCATGTATTCGTGTGGATATAAGGATTCATGAAAGTATATATTCTAGTAATTTTAATATGCCTTAAATGAAGAGTATTTCCATATGCACCATTATGTTGTGGTTCATATATATATACCTTTATGAATTCCTTTTTCTTTTCTTTTGAGAAGAATATCATGCAGAATGTAAAGCATGCATTATTTGCATCTTAAGTTTAAGTCTCATCTGCGATGGACTTGTAGCTGATGTCGCCGAGTAGTTGCAATAAAAACCAGTTGAACTCCATTCTCTTTTTTCTTGTAATAACTCATGAGAATGATATATGTGTTTGTGTGAATTAGGCTACACTCAAGTATATCTCAATTCAGATCTCGTCAAATCATACATGGGTTCAACATCAATGATCTGAGCCATTAGATGTAATCTACTGCTTCTAAATTGCTTACAGACTAAAAATTATATAATTTAAAAACCTCTTAAACTATGCATCAAGTGGTCAAAAATATATATATTCTTTCTTATTTATCTAAATTATCCAATTTTTGACCACTTGATGCATAGGTTAAGAATCTAGAAATCATATTATTTTTCATATATGAGCAATTTAGAGATAGTAGATGACTCAGATCACTAATATTGGATCCCATCATTCAATCACGATCTAACTGGATCTGAGTGGAGCTATACTTGATCGGATCCCATCATCTAATCCTTGTTGTAACTAATTTCTCTGAAACAATCTTATCTGTGTTGATTTCAAAAGCTCCAAAAGCTCTACTACCAACAGCAATTCTAATCAAGGCCTTAGTCATGGTCGACACTTTTCTTTTGATAGTGATTGTTCTGTTGATTGCTCGATATGTGGTCACTCAGTGCGCAAGCAATTATGCAATGTCCAAATTGGTTGTTGTCTTCTACAGTTATTGGCACTTGTTTTTCGTTGTGGAGATTCTTGATAAGCATGATGTCGAGTTCCACATCAAAAGAAACTTCTTTCATTGTCCACCTTAGTGTCATGGAGGCTAAAGACTAATACTCCATTAGGTGATAAGCACAACAGAAAAGATCGTATGTTGAGCGGTAGTTAAGACTAATCCTCTGAACAATTGGAATGTTCCATCTTTCTTGTAAAGCCTTAAGGTTTATTAAGCATTACGGTCTCTTATCATTTGAGACTTTAACTGAGTTAATAATAATGAAGCAAAATGTCATGATAAGACATCTAACAACCTCAGCTAGTTATCTCCACATTAGTAGCACTAAATCGCCACTACCATTGGGAATATTCATTTACTCTTCCATTAGCTATGATGGTCACCTTTTGAAATGCCTTCAATGGATCATTCACAAACATAATCACATCTCGGGTAAATTCTGCCGTTTATTCATTTGTAACAACAATGAATATGTGAGTTCTGAAATCTTAACTCATCTGTATAATCTTGTAACACCATACCAAATACTCTTTGCCTACTGAACTATATATCAGACAATCATTAGCAACTTGATGTGCAATTCTCTGAGATAGGATGTATTAGTCCATGTTTTAATAGCTGCATAATTGTTTAGGTCAATAGTATTCAATCTCTCCAGTTTATGTGCTTTGCCAAGGTTTTGTTTTCAACCTGCAAGAATTTCTTCAATAATTACAAATTTCTTTTATCAGTGGAGTATTAAATATATGAAATCCTCTTAACTACTCATGCTTTCATGGTCATTCTCAAGAACTCTAATCATTGCATTAGATACTGCACTGGCAAGAGAAGAATATTGAAGATTTATCACAATCAACCTTTATGAAGAAGCTATGCCAACTGGCCAAGTTGTGTTGATGAAAGAGACCTATGTCATCTTTCCAGACACACACACACACACACACACACACACACACAGACACAGAGAGAGAGAGAGAGAGAGAGAGAGGGAGATCTTGGTTTGACCCTTGCCTCTATTTGATATATGGCCAAGAGCTTCAACCCTTTCTAGTAAATGAAGTAGCTTCTGTAAAGATCACTGATAATTAGGCGGCTTTTTATCAAAAAAATTTACTAATAGCAATTTAGAAGTTTGTTAATGACTGTGCCGAAATAATTTGTAGAAGTCCATGAGTTTGATATATATATATATATATATATATATATATATATATATATATATATATATATATATATATATATATATATATATATATATATATATGCTTTGGAGATTTCATTAATATATTAAGAATAAAATGAACACTTATTTGAAGATTTATCCAATGAAAAAGGTTTTCACAAGGGGCTTAAACTTCAAGATGGGTACTGTGGTTGGATATTGACGGCAAATTTATTATGTGAAATCCACTTGGTGAAGATTATTTTATGCCAAACAGCAATTTATGCGTGACATCCAAATTAGGTGAAGCCATTAAAGATTAAAACACGAGTCTCACAAAGAAGATCAAGAGATCTTAGGGCAAGCAAAATTCTTTATCATGACTTCAATGATTCCATTGGTCTGTGGAGCCATTTTCTTTTTTACTTCCTTTCATTTTTTCCTTTTTCTAATTGAAAACATCAAGAGGGGATGGAGGTTTGCGAGACCCCTTTGTTAACATAAAAGAAACCTACGCAAAACCAATAAATACTGAATACAGAACAACCAAGCTACATAAAATATCATTCCTTGGAAGAAATCATGCATCCATGCTCACTGCAATGTATCAATGTACAAGCGTGGAGAAAACTCCATCCTCATTTATCTTCGTGCATGCCTACGCAATTGTGAGGCAGCCATGGGGTTTAAGTTTACAACTTGAAATTACCATGAAAATTCTGAGGATGTATATAGCCGCCTAGAAACATTGGGGTCCTATTAAAAAAATAAAATTGGTATTGTTGGAGCGGGGAAGTGACTGTGCCTCGATCAAAGGTATTGTCCGCATTGGGGAAGTACGCACGTGCTTTACATCGTGCGTATCTCTTGATGGGCAATATTCCCCTCACGACTTTTTTCCTCTTAAAAGGGCTCTCTAGAAGGAAAGGGGTGGTCCCTCCTTATAAGGCACAATTAATCCTTTCCGCTACTCTTCCAATATGGGACTAAAGTCCCGAGTCCCCCATCCCCCCCCCAACACTACCCCCCAGCGAGAAGGATTTGTACGGAAAAATTTTGGCGGAGCCTTTCCTCTAGGGCCAACTGTTGGAGCGAAAAGTGACTGTGTCCCGATTAGAGGTATTGTCCGTTTTTGGAAAGTACGCACGTGCTTTACATCGTGCGCTGCTTTTGATGGGCAATATTCCCGGCACGGCTTCGTCCTCCTTAAAAAGGCCCTCTGGAAGGAAAGGGGTGACCCCTCCTTATAAAGCACAATTCTTTCCGCTACTCTTCCAATATGAGACTAAAGTCCCGGATCCCCCATCTGTCCCCCAACAGGTATAAATTAATATATATATATATATATGTATGTATGTATGTGTGTGTGTGTGTGTGAAAAATGATGGTGGATGAAGGTATAAGAGTTCTATTTTGTCATTGTGTGTGTGTGCGAGAGAGAGAGAGAGAGAGAGAGAGAGAGAGAGAGAGAGAGAGAGAGAGAGAGAGAGAGAGAGAGCAATTGAAAACCACTTCATATTTCATTGAACGGATGAACAAGAAATTAAAAAGACTCAGACGCCCAACAAAACTAGCTAGTAGTAAGTCTATCTCTGCCAATAAGATAACCCTTCTCACAGAGCTCAGAAAATGACGGTTAAGGGAGCAAAGAGGCATATTTTAGCAAGGATATCAGACAATACATAAATAAATATGTTATACATAAAATGATGCAGTGCGCGTACATCGAGGGACGCGTGTGTGTGTTAAACACCGAGAAGGCCAGGAACTCTTTTTTTCCACTTTGCAGCAATCGAGCTTTAATGGATGGACGAAGAAAACCCTGGTATATTTGGATTATGACAGTACTTATAACACTAAGCTCAACCCAAAGAGCTCGCATAAGCATTCATGCATGCTTTAGACGTTACATCACAAATGGTAGCAACCCTATCACCTGTTAGTATTTTAGGCCTTTGGCGTAAGAAAAGTAGCATTTTGATATAAGAATAGATATACATCACGGTCTTCTAGGTCCCGGATGACATGGCAGGTTTCATGTGCAAAGACGTGGTGGTCTCGATGACATAACGTCGGGTATGGAGAACTTGCACAAGCAGCAACATTGGCATGAATTCACGTAAAATGGGTAGCCTTGAATAGGTGCATGGAAAGAAAAAAAAAGAAGAGGAGGAGAAGAATTTTGCATGAATCGTGAGGATGTTTATGACCATTATGGAGCATGCAGACGTACTAGCGTTCATTCACCAATATATAAAGATAAATGTGGTCATATTTGTGGGAACTATAAGCCTATGATGCATGCGTGGAACAGGCATCACCCATCCTTAAACGCAAATGATGCATTAATTGGATCATGAGCAATAGTTTGCGCAACTCTCTCTCTCTCTCTCTCTTTCTCTCTCTGTGCCTAACTGACCGCATATTCCACATCATCACTTCTTTAAAACATCATTTGTCATTACAATGGCAAGCTTAGATGATGAGGACATTTATAACATTCGAGCATGATTGATGTTTTGGCAGCGAAATTCTTCTTGAGGAGGGGGGCGAGTTGATCAGCTACACCCAGGTTAAAGTTGGACATAATTTAAGTTAAATGATTAAATCTGAGCCATACTAAAAGTTAAAGACTCATGGACTGTTCTTTCAAGAAAATAAAGATTAAAAATAGAAAACCTCATGACTGGGCGTAGGTCCCAAATTAAGACCTGAATTCCAATTACACAGGATCTAAGTCAAGCCAGATGGCTGACCAAAACCGTATGCAGACCTAACCATCAGGTAGCAAAATCAAAATCAAACATAACATAATTAACTTTCAGAAACAATTGCAGAAAAAGGTTCAAACTTAAAACTTCCATTTGATACAATTCCATGCGTGGAGTTTCCGTGCAGGCATCAGATTTCTTGTGAGCTCCGCCGCTGAAAACTTCTCGCCGCCGAACTGGGTATTGCTTCTCGCTTGTCTTATGATGGAGGGACCTTTATACTGGATATCATTTGGACAGGGTTCCAACATATAGTGAACGAAGGATTTCAATCATACAATGCCAAAAAAAAAAAATGTGGACCATGCCCGACTTAACGAAGCCATGGATTTCAGGCTGCCATGAGGCGATTGGATTTGGAAGTGCAAATCGATTCGGGCAAATATGAACGAAAGGATTTTCTTTAATATTCCACCTCTTTTTTTTTTTCCTTTCCCAATTCCTACTTATGTGAAAAGATAATCGGGTGCATTTCTGCTTTCTCGTTCAGATAACTCCGTTTGGCAAAGGAAAATGTTAACGTTTTCTGTTTCTTAAATGATTAAAGTTAACTTTAAATAGTTGTTTGATTGTTATAAAAAAAGGGAAAAAAGGTTCGCAAATGAAAAGAATTATAGGATGACAGAGAGAAGCGAGAATTTGCAAGATTATACCCAATGTTGGAAATTACAATTTCACGATTTGCTACGGCTTTAATAAAGTTCCCAATCACACTCATTGCCAAGCACAATATAGTATCATATCCTATAGTTCCAAACAACGTGAAATTCCAAAATATATCAAGATATTTTTGTTGAAAATCCTAAAACACCGATGCACATTAATGGGAATTAGAGTTTTGAAATGTATGTAGAATGTTCAAATGTCAAACACTGGAAGCTAAAACTTGCAGACAAAACAGTATTGTGAATAACCTTTTGAGAATTTAAACCTTGGCCACCCCTATTGAACACCCACAGTTGGGTAAAAGCTTATATTCCAAAAAAAGTTCTTTTAATTATGCCAGTAGACATTAAAGAACTAGTTTACTTCGCAGAAAAAGAAGAAAAAGTATGGTCAACAAAAAAATAAAAAAATTTCCCTTGTTTGATTGAATTTTTTTAAAAAAAGAAATAAAAAATAGTATTTCTATGAAAATAAAATTTCTATGTTTCATAGAAAAAAAATCTATAAAAAATATTAAAAAATATATTTTTCTGCCTATTGAAAATTAAAAGACAAACAAATCTAACTCTTATTTGGAATCCTCTAGTTCTTTGATTGGATCAACATATAAATCTCCTTTCGGCTCTGCTCCCATCTAAGCCTGTTCTCACGCTGGAAACGTATCTTGTCAATGAAGGAAAACGGCCAATTACAAGCAATTGTTGCTACGTTTTTGTACTCGACTGGTATCATATCTTTTTTTTTTCAAAAGTACCCTTAAGCCCTCAAAATACATAGATAAAATCTTTTCCTTTATTATGAATATAATACATATTTTATACAACTTCTTTAGAAAACCAAATGCTCAACCAAATATAAACCATCCTAGAATATGTCACTTTATCATGGTCAACCAAATATGAACCATTTCCGTAGGCATCATATTTCTAAAAATTATTTTTTCAAAAAAAATATTTCGATGAGAAAAATTCTTTTCCATGGACCAAACGAGTCCTAAAAATTAAACCAATCCAATATATCTTCAACATAGATTCATCAGAATCACTGGACAATGTGAATGGATTACTATCTTAGCGTTGCTGGGACGAGTGAATTTCACAATTCTACATCCATGACCACTAAAACAAAGAGTTGAGCACAAAATTGGAAGTATGAAAAGAAATGCAATCATTGGTTAAAAGCCTTGATCTTAGGAGAATTAAAGATACTTCCCCAATCCACTAAAAGATCAAACCACTTGGTGTCTAGACATGCTTTTGGATCTCTGATCTCCCATTATTCTTATATTAGGGAGAATATATGAGATACCATTTTTATGTAAACAGTAAAATAAAATAGGAAAGCCAAATTAAATATAAAACTTATATTCTTTTGGTTAGATATAGCAAAATACATAAAGATACAAAAGATGGCCTAATACAAAAGGACGGCCTAATGCACAAAGCTTCTACAGTCAGATGCACGCAACCTTTTTCCCGTATAGAAAAAAGCTGCTTCGGTGTTTCAAATCCGTGACCTCTGAATCACAGTGAAACAACTTTTACCGCCATGCCCAGACTCACCCTCAGAATACACGCAAACACAGTGGCAGATTTTTGCAGTATTGTTTATTGTGGAGGTAAAAAACCTCCTGAAGCCTGATGGAAAGAAAGTGTACTCGGAGAATCAATCCTCACAATAACCTCTTCACCCCCAGATTCATCACTTGAATTGCCTTCAACAACCTTTGTTTTTCTTCTTCTGACTGGCAGTGGCGTGACTGAATTCAATTTGCTGGAGTCCGTTGAGCACAGCCTCCGGTTGACGCTGCCTCCTTCAGATTGGATGGAGAGGAGAGGCCGAGCATGGACCGTCCTTGGTGGAACTCTAGGGTATGACAAGCTGCGCGTAAGATTAGCTCGAGAAGTCCTCCTGAAGCTTCTGTAGTGCCTATACATGTTATTCACCTGTAGTTCATTGTTCCATTGCAACCATTGTGTCAAGTCCAAAATTGCAATTGAAGAAAGCCAAGCAAATCATTGGTCTACATACCATGCTTCCATAGATGCTCAACTCCATTGCTTTGGCTGACAAACTAATCGGTTGCTTGTCAGATTCATCAGGACTCTGATTACATCCTCTTCCTTTGTATAAATTTTCAGGCCAGCTAAGCAAACCTCCATGTTCTCTACTTAGGTTTCGTGGAAGTTCAATGCCAGCTTGCGAGACCCACGATGCAGACCTCTTCTGTAGAGCACCTTCAGCCTCAACTGTACCTATGTCGAAAAAGATCACCCTGGCTCTTGTTTCAACCTGATACCAGGTACCCATGTGACAGAAGCTTACGTTGTTCAAACCTGCAAGTTTACTGCAGTTTAATTTGAGGATAGAACAACTGAGATTGAGAGACCACCATCAGTTAGAATACATCCTCCAATTACAATTGTTAGCTTATAGTGATAAAATTGTAAGGTGCAAGTATTGTCCGAATAAAATTCATGACAAAGAGTCATTAAGTAAAGTTATCACTACATTAAGGATTAAGTGTATTTGTTTTGATTAAGGTTATCACTACATGAAGGATTAAAGTGTATTTGTTTTAATTAGCAACATGACTAATTTTGCTAAAACGAAGAGAAGAGAGTACATTATACCCAGATAGTATTTACTGATAGAACAGAATCTACAAAGATCTGGGCCATAATCCTACTAGGAAATCGAACCCAAATCCTATTAGATATGAGCGCATAACGAATTGACGAAGCAACAGTCCACACTACGGATCAAGATCTAAAACATTTAGATTGTCAAAAAAAAAAAAAAACCAAAACTTACATCAGCATCCGCAAAATTAATCAATAAAAGCTCATCTTATTATCAGCTCAGGAATCCAAAGTATGTCTTGAATTAATTCATCGCAATGAAGTACTTGTTTTTGTTTTGGCTATTAGGTAAGTCATTTTACATTCCAAAGTACATTAGTTTTTTCATTTCATTTTGCCTTCTCCCATACCTTTTTTATAATTATTGGTATTACATTCAACTGGCTTCCTGTGGATAAGACTATAGCTACGGGATCACATTGTTAGTGTGTGTACTTGCTTCTGGTAATGACCAAATTAACTTGACTTGGTTATTAGAGATTCAGTAGTAGGGAAGCAGATTTTTTTTTGGAGGGGCTGGCAACTTGTAAAGTACATTGAAGATAATAAAATATAATGTGAAAAATTTCCTTCAATATTCCTCTACTTTATTATAATATGCCATGATTCGCTGCTTTGTAAGTCCAAAAATATGAACGCACGTAAGACTGTTTATTGGCCATACTATCAGAGTAAAACTAATGTTTAATTTGCTCTACAAAAAATAAGTTATTGATGAAATAAATAAATAAAATTAACTCTCAATAACCTGAAGATTCCAGACCAAGAAAGCTTAGATCACTGTGTGACGGTAACAAAGCTGCAGGAGGTGTAATCAAGTCTTGTTGACCATCTTGGGTCTTTATAAATCCTTCCAACAAAATGCCAATGGAATTGTGTCTTATTTCTATAACCTCTCCTCTTATATAAATGTTCATATTTGTTCTTTCAGCAACAAGACCTCTCAGCTCTTGCATTGTCATTTTTTCAAACATCTGGGGAAGTAAGAGTTTGGCTATCACCATAGCACTTTCCTGCAAATCAAATGTGCAAATCGTAACTATAAGAACTTTAAAATTTGAAAGTGCACATCATGCTTCACACATTCAAAATATATCTTGCCTCAAATAAATTTAGTTGCAACTAACAGTACACATACTCCAGAAACTTTAATTGCAAAATAAACAAATAAAAGACTTTCACACAATTATCTAATGCGAAAGAAATTTGCAGTCATGCATATAAGTACTCATATCCGAAAATATGCTACTTGGTTTTACCATGCACCCTATATTGTGGTTATGATTATTCCCTAAAGACATCTGGCATGTGCTCCAGCACTTACTGAATTTATACAAAAATTTAGAGCTCAAGATCACCATCCTAGGAGCTTCAAGCCGTTTGCAATAGTTACTGTTGGATTGAGGCAGGGTGATCCTTGAGACGCCTAGACAATGTCTCCCGCAAGAATATTGCAAAATTAGGACACATGTGGCCAAATTATTATCAGGAAATCACGGGAATTAAGGTTCTAACAACCAGGCATACCACCATATGCACAATGCCAGGTCACCCGTACTGAGCCCTACAGTATGGACCATGCTGTATTGCCCTGTATTGGCAACCATGAGTTCATACAAGAGCATAATACGGTACATACTGTACAGATAGATGACTAGTATAAACCCCACACCATGTTATTTCGAACCTTGACTGGAAGTAGATTGGACAAAGAAGAACTTCCTAACATCTTGAGCTCTTCCCACCTCATCCCATCCTATGATTTGACACACCAAACTTTTTAAACAAACTTGATCATACCTACATTAACTAATTAACAGCGCCATATGTGTCTCATGGTCTTTCCAAATCACCAAACTAACATAGGGCTAGAAATAATTCTCTCGAAGTGTCTCCATACATCATCCTTCATCTCCGAGCGATTTTTGTGAGTACCCTTTTTTATTTGAAAAAGAATCACTTATCCTACTGAGATATCTTTTTTTCATATGCTATTATTCCATCATTGCCAATTTCAGCTTCCATTCACTAATAAAAATTAAAGCACATCTTTATCTAGTTTTTCATATCTTCCTTCTCCTTTTTAATGACTCATAAGATATATGTTGCCCTTTAGCACTTTCTCCAAGCATTTACCTATCTCATAGAGCCTTCAGATTTTCTACCGCATCATTCCAAGACTTGTTGAATCATCAGCTACCCTGGTCAGATTGCATTCTGAAACTCATCCATACCCTACTGTACTGGCAGTATCTTTGTAACACTTACAATATGTTGGTAATGTGGAAACACATCCCTGTTAAATAATCATGCTATATGAATGTGAAAAATCACTTTAACTTATGATAAGAACATGTTCAGACTGCAATCAGAACAAAGATCTAGAAGTTATGATCCTAGATTTCCATGAGTTAAAAGTTGTTTTGTTTGTTTAAACATACCTATAATATGAGGTGGGATGTAAAAGAAAAGTTCACGGTAATAAAAGCTTAAACCTAATATAATGCTGAACAATTAGATAAAAGAAACTGAATATTGAAAATATTTAAATGTAAAAACCAGAAACTATGATGTGTAATTTTTGCACAGTAGCCCTGATTGCTGCAGCTTAAATCTGTAGCTATAGTAGAAGTTGTGTGTGCATGTTACAAACATGGAATGCAAATATAATAGATATTAACATAAACATGAGATAAGACATAAATACCTGCCATAGAAAATCTTCAACAACAGGGCCTGATCCAAGTAAGGACAGTATCTTTTCAGTTTCGATGAAGAAACAATGTACTACTGAGTCAGTGATCATATCGCAAATATAAGGCTTTCCAGTTAGCACTTCATATAGGCCCAAGGTGGTTCCATGTGAAAAAGTTGGATGTAATGAATGTTTGTTGCTCAGACTCTTACTTGTCCACTGCAGGTGGAAAATAAAGATTTACTACCTCATAGTAACAAGTGCCAAATAGTAGGACTTGATGATATTAATTATTATTTTGGTGTTAAAACTAACCTTAACCACTCCTACTGATATGAGCCACATCCCATTTGGTCTGGAACCCTCCTTATACAGGGTCACACCACGCATTTTCATTATTTCTTTAGTAGATACTTCAATTGGTTCACGGACTGCAGAAGGCAGTGCACCCAATAAAGGATGTGCACTTAATAGATCACTTATTTTTGGCATTTTCACCAAAGGTGGATTTCTTAGAAGCTTTTTTAAGTCAGTCTGCAATGTCAGATGAAATGTTGTGCTCTTAGTAACAGAAGAATGTTAGAAAATTGATTGGACTAACAGCATAACTAACGAGCATGCATTAAAAGCACCAGCTACCTGCACAATATCATCTAGATGATACATCTCCTTTTGTTCTAGTAATCCAACCTTCTCAAGATTTTGCACATATTCACTCAGATGTTTCAATATTGAATATGTTACTTGTCTTGTTTTCACAGCACGAAGAACCTGAAATTATTCCAAATATGTTTATATAAAAATCATTGCTGACAAGCTCTACTATAACATACTAAAATGAAACAAATATGCTTACTAAAATGATGTTGGAATGTGACCATGAAGCTTACTGATTTCATAGAAACAATTCCAAACAATTTTTTAGTAGCTAATGATGTTGGTGCAAACAATAAGATTTGCATACCTGAGGGAATGTGACACGAACATCTTCCAAGAACTTTCTAGCTTCCTCCCCCTCAGCGTTGCTTTCATTAATGACAGTAGTAGCAATTTCACTGTCACCTAGCATAACAATAGCAAACCTTTAGGATTGCACTACGTGCAGATAATCAAGGACAATTCAAATATTCCTACTATTACATGAGATGTCAGCGATATTTAAGAACGAACATAACAGATAGTATACCCATAATTGAAAAATAATGATAAAATAATAAAATCATTCTGTCCATGAGCAGTTTGATCTAACCAGTCCTATCTTACTTTCACCAGAATTTCATATTATCTATCCAGTTTCATTTTACTCTCTTGTGGATATATTACCTTCCTGGCAAGTAACTCAAACTAGCTTTTCATTGTGCTGAGAAAACATGCACAAAACCATCTCAAGACAACAAGGTGTCTCAAATCACTGGAATTCGTGGAAATGATTTGCTAGTATCTGTGACATACTGTAAAAATTACTGAATCACATACATATAGAAACATTTACCACTGTATGTAATATACAATAATTGTAAAATTTGCCTTTAGATTTATGTTTCTTAACAGGACAGGCACCGGAAACATCTAATAACTGAGAGAAAAGGAAAAGAAAAGGAATTTACTTACCAATAAAATCATGAAGTTGCCTCGTAGCTATTCTGTGAGCACGAAGAAATGCAGCGCAAATATAACATGCTGACTCCAACCTTTCTACTGTGAAATATGTGATCAGCCTTCGAGGGAGTCTGCTCATTTGGAGGAATCTATAATAGCTTGGAAAATGGACATTTGACTTTAAACCCTTCCAATCACATAGAGGCTCACTAGATACCACATCCATAGCCTCATCAACAGATCGCATCAGAAGAATCGCAGTAGTCTGGCTTATCCTTCCCTCTTCAAGCATTCCCCAATAAGCAGCCTGCACACCTGAACAGGAAATAATTTCAGATGTATAAAAATAGTTTTGTTCAATTCAATCCATATTTTGCACAGAAATGGCATGCTCAGTGGTAAATGTGGTCCCACCAAATGCAGATCATTTGACAATAACAAAGAAATTGATACAAAGGGAATGGGCAGAACCCATATATGAATTTCCATTAAAATCAATAGCAGCTCAAATACTGCAGTTATAGGAGAACCAGGCAATCAGTTTGTAACATGAATGTAACTGCATGTATCACACCACAATCTGTGCAAGATGAGATGGAGCAAGCATGATATGGAGAAAACACCATTCACCAAGCAATAAGATAATTCAAAACAGAGCAACACTTTCCCCAAAAAGTAATAAATATAACTAAGATCGGATAAATCTAGAAAGAGTTGTCTCAAGCAATGATCTCCAAATCGACCCAACCAGGCAGTTTGGCCTGTACCGAACCAAACCGGTGCCAAGTCGGAATGGCTCAGTAGATCCAATCAGTTCGATTATAAAATCCATTCCCCCCTCCTGTTTGATGGTTCGAGAGCCTTTGAGGCTCTCTTCTTTGCTTCACTGTTGGATGCTACTCGCTCCCCCCCTCCTTTGATGCCAACCATCACCCATAAGCCTCCCCCCTCCTGCATTCACAACAACCCTTCTCCAAGGGTACGAGCCCTCCCCCAGCAAACATTGGCCCTCTTCCATGGTCCCCAAACCCCTGGTGCCCCCCGATCAAAGTCATCCCACCAAATCCCGATCAATTTGAGGGGATTTGCCACCGTGCATGGCATCCATGCTCCTAGCCAGCCAGAATAAGGGAGATTTCTCCTTTGCTTGATTCGAAACAACCCATTCTCTCTCTCTGTCTCTCCATCGGATGCCGCTCGCTCCCCCCCTCTTCAACGCCGTGACATTGTCACCAGTAAGCTTCCCTACTCTCCCTTCTCCCTCCCTCCCTTCCTCTCTCTCCCTCCCCCTCCCCCTCCCCCTCTCTCTCTCTCCCAATTTGGTACACCTCGAAATGGCATGGTACAAATCCATAACGTACTGAACCATTCACCGGCCAATACAAGCTCCAAAATCGATTTGGCAGACCTTGGTCTCAATTGTTCCAATAAGCATATCCAGTATTTACAACTAAACAAATTTCCATCTTAAACCATAGTTTGTAAAAGCACAAAAGGATAGTTTAAGACATCAGACAAACCTAGCAAGGCAGAGCAGGTTAAAATGACATCTTCTTCCAAAAAGAGAAGTAAAGATAATTGTAAGGACCATGAGATATCATCATATGATAAGTTGAATGCATTATTTGTAAGTTTTTTTTTAATTTTTTATGGCCAATAAGGGTTAGAGACCTAAATCTTAATGTTTTATTTTTTTGTATTTTAACTAAGTTATGGATTTAGTGCCATCCAATTCAAAAGTTGCAGTGTTGTTAAATCTTGTTACAAATTAAATTGGAACCAGAATAAGAAAAATCATGGTCTGCCATACCGCCATGAATTGTCTAAATCGGGGCGTACCAAACCGTACAACCCCTGAACCAGGGTGGTTTGGCATTTCGACATGGAACAAAGCCTGAATTGGGTAGTTTCGACCCGTACCAAGAAGACTTGTTTATTCTACTTAGTTCAAGGTAGTTCAAGCCCTATTCCGCCTCAAATGATTGAGAGGGAGGCAGAGAAGGCTCCCACGCCTTCTCTGGCTCTCTCTCTCTCTCTCTATTTTTTCTTCACTCAAAAAAAGTGGAAAACGAAGGGATATTTGCAAATTTCCGCACAAGTCAAATCCAAAATCAAGTAAAGGGCCCTCTCCCCTTCCCTCTTCCCTTTTTTCTTTTTCATGCTAAAAATGAGCCAAAATGGAAAAAATAAGGTACATCATGCTAAATTTTGGATTTTTGGCATGATTTTATAATATGTTGTGGATCTACAAATTATCTACATAATGCAGCTAAAATCATAATTTTTGGGCAATCATCTAAAATCCTAAGAAGGTCAACGATCTAGATCCTCTTACAGATGCTCCTACAATGGTTGCGAGTGCAACTGGTCTACCTTCATCTTGATCCACGGCAAACAGAGGAACCACCTTACATGAAAGCATTTGAATGACTTGGTTTATGTTTATTACAATCTAAGGCTCAATTAAGTGTAATGAAAAGGAAGTAGAGTTGAAATATGACAATCACTTCGCAATGATTTCATATATGATAAGAAGGAACGGATGATTGGTTTGGCTTGAGGGCCAGCAAAAGCCAAAGCTTGACGAACCAAAATCGTCTCCTCGACCAGCCAATTTCATATCAAGGAAGGCTGGGGTGGATGTAGAACAATGGGCAAAACAACATATGCCACGGTCACATCTAGCCGAGCAGCAATAGAGGTCAAGGGGAGTCAATCATCATCACAAGGCTCCATGTATGACATATCTTACCCAGAGATTTGATAGAGAAATGCTAAAAAGAGGCCACCATGGTACCCACTCTAGTCAGGCAGGGTGACAAGTGCACTCGAATTGCCTAATAGAGCAAGGAGAGCAGGGGCATCCAAGGAAGGAATGCAGTTCCTCATAGTCAGCAAGAAAGGAAAGAAAGAAAACTGTAGTTCCATTGAAGAGAGTGGATGAAGAGTCTGTTTACTTTAATTCAAAGACTAGTATACCCTTGGATAATTGGTTGCCCAGATCATCTCGCAATACCAGCAATGATGACAATGATAGTTCGAGCGACAGTGCATCTGGTAGCCAAAAACAACGATGGACATGGCATGACTGAATATGACTCAGCCCCAGGATCTTTGATTCATCGACAAGTCTCAACTCAATCATGCCATATAAGATAAGGACTAGATACATGTTAGGAATTGTGTCCTAAAAGTCAATCGTCAGCCTGTTGATGATTGAATTGTATATAAATTAATAAATTAATAAAATGTTATTTGGCATTATTCATCATATATATTTTGTACATCTTCTATATTTTGTACATCTTCTTGAACTCTTGTAATGTGATGAAGTCCTTAGAATTCTTTTTAAAGATAAAGGAGGATTTGTCTATGAGTCCTTAAACTTGTTCGCGATCAAACGATATGCTATTATTAGGACAATAGCATTATCAAGAATAGGTCATTGTGTGCTATATCGCTGGTTGTCCTCTTAACCAAGGAGTGTAGAGATACTGATATGCCACACAGGTGAAGTGTAGGAGTGCATTTCACTGAACGTGACCAGTTCCAGAACGCTCTGCTGTCAAAAGATGTTCGGAGTGGATATGAGTATATGTGTCCCTCCGATCTGAGATCACCACGGTGACTAGTAAGCAACTCACTGTACTTTGGTACCGGACTATCTGAGTTTCTAATTCAGTATCAGAAGATTACTAGATGCAGTCAAGTACTTGCAAAGTCGGTGTGTGAGTCAAGATAGAATTGACCCCTCCTGGTGATAGAAGATAATGCCCTTATGTTCAATTTAGCAAAACCTTGGCCAAGGTAATCCTTGTGAGGAGTCACAGGATTTGTAAAGTTGAAACACATATTGGATGAACTGATTAAAGAGTTGACAGTGAACTCTGAAGTCATCCTAAGCATTTGGAGTCATAGAGATGAATTATACGGTAACCATAGTCCAAGGGTTCATGAATATAGCTTTGCAATCATTCGGCCTATCCGGACGTCGGGTACCATTGCTAGATAATCATTTCGATTAGTACAGAAAGTTGTTCTTGCGCTACCGGCTTAGATTCGAACCTATGGGGTCACACGCATAGAAGGTTCTAGATTGATCAAATGGCTGATTGATGATTAAGAATCATTCAGAAGTAATTTGGTCAATTCGATTGACAAATTATCCTAAGCAAAAGTTGCAGTAAAATAATTATTGAATTATTGGAGGATTAATTAGCAATTAGATTGCTAATGAACTCAATTTGATTGAGTAATTGGGCTTAGGTTGAGCCAAATTGAATAGGATTCAATTTGGGCTACATTAGGGTTTGACCTAATTGGATTGGGTTCGACCCAAGTAGATTGAGCTTGACCCAATTGATGGAGCTTGACCCAATTAGATTGGACTTGACCCAAGTCAATTAGAAGTCCTTATTTGATAAGGATTATGAGTTCAAAAATTCAGAATTAGATAAAGAGAAGAATTCCTAAATTTTAGGAGTCTAACTTTATCTTTTGGAGAAAATTGATACCTCATCCTTATCCCCTTGGTAATCTTTCTTAGAGGAGTGTTCCACGAAATTAAGAGGGATTATTCTCCTCTTAGCTGCCGTATTTTTCAGGATTTTTGGAGATTTTATCAGCCAAATAAGTTGGCAAAAATAGAGGTGTGGCGTGGGGGGGTCCAAGGCTATAAAAGGACCTCCACGCCTAGGGTTCATGAGATGCTCCTTTGGATTTTCAAAAGAATTCTGAAAATTTTGAGATTGGGCCGTCCTCTTCTCCTTCCTCTCCTTCATCTCCATCCTTCATCCTCTCAAAGAATAATCAAAGGTTGAGTACTTCGAAAGAGAAAAGGTTCAGCCATTGCAGCACCTCTGCGCGAGCTAGCACTTCCGCAGATATCGATCTTCCTGGAGCTTCACGTGGACGATCTATAGAGGCTGGACGCATGTACGGCTACAGAGCGTGATCAAGGAGTCATCAAAGACCTCTAGCGAATCAGGTATGAGATTTGATCTCATTATAAATTAAGATTAGATCTTAACATGGTTGTTGAAATTTCAGGATTGTATGTTAGACATACAATCAAAGTTTCATGTTTTATATAAATATTTAAATCTTAGTTTTTATTTTTATGGTAGAGATAAGATCTCAAGCATGCATGAAAATTAAAGAGTTTAATTTTTAATTGCTTCCGCTGATTTCTAGAAAAAATTTAAAATCATGCATGCAACCCGCAAGGGTTCCTTTCAATACACAACCTAGTAGAGCCCACAAGGATACCATAGCATATAAGAGACGGAGCCTCTCGAGATCGTTCAGAAAGTAAAGCTGCTGCAACAAATAACCTTGCATATGGAGTAGGATCCTTGCACATATCTGGATCTGAGTTGCATTCCGAACCCAATTCCACACAGCCAGGCTATGACCTGCATAGATATCCATCATCTGAGGCATCATATTCAAGTGGCTACTATCCTCCACAACCTTAGGCAGCTTATGGGGTTTCGATAGCCAGTCTAGTATCAGATAGAGGATCAGTATTATGGTTAGAAAGTTGGAGTAACATCCCAAGCCGGATGCAATCCGATGTCTATGAAGAACATACACTCCACAAAATTTTGGATGTTCATATGCATTTTGTACTGTCTATTCAGTTATGTTACAATTACATTAATTATACTTCAAATCCATTTGACGATAAAAAGGACATCAAAACAACAAAATATTAAATGAAACAATCACAATGATTAAAATAGTGACTGAAAATAAAAAAAGGGCAAAAGAAAAAAAGAAAAAAAGAAACATGGTGTATTGGTCAGATGATCGGTATGCTATACCATACCATGCATTGTATCGTACCGAATTGATACCATATAGTATTGGTCACCAACCGATACAACACTCAGCATCGATTTGGCAGACCTTGAGTGAAATACAAACACAACACAGCCTATATACTAAAACATCAAATCTACAATGAAGAGAATGACTGGTAGAGTTCCGGTACCATCTTCAAATAATATTAGCAATTGTGAAAATCGATCACCAAATTTCAAGGTCAAGACCATTGAGATTTTAAGAAAGCATTGTATGCCAAGCAATCATTGAGATGAGCTCTCAACCTCACATAATCAGCTTGTACAGACATCCACTCATGCAATATTGCACTATTTTATGCTATCCATGAAAGCCTTCGAATCAATTTCTTGTTTTGGAGCATGAAACTAAAGACCCAATGGGAGCAAGAAAATAAGTAATGTTTAAATTGTTTCCAGTGAGACTGATTTGATGTGTAAAAATCATATTTATGCCAACATTCTAAAGGTTGATGTCCATAGTCAAGTTAATTAAGATCATAGATAGAATGTCAAATAAACCTTTAGTCAATAATAGTCATGCAAATTAAAAATTAAAAAATAGTCAATAATAGTCATATATCAAATTAAAAAACAAATAAACCTTCAGTCAATAATAGTCATGCACTAGAGGTTCTTGATCTCTCTATTGACCTCCAATCTATGATGGTGTATAGTTTGGGGGCAAGTCCCAATAAAAGATCAGTAATCTGGTGCCGTGTAACTCATGGAAAAAGAGATAGATGACATCAACTATTAGTGGGTGACATAGCTTAACATATACACTTCTATATAAAATTGAAGCCAATGGCATGAACACATGCTAGCAATAGATGTGCATATATTAATATGCACAATATACCAACTCTTAAAGTGTTAAAATTGTATAAATACTAATCCTAGCTATTGTTAAAGTCTTATCCTAGCTATTTGTTTTCCGTTTTATGAATACTAATTCCCCAAGCATTCTTGTTTACAGCTTTCATGTTATTTCAAGCTTTTTAAGATCCTCCATCACAACTTTCATCAATGTAACCTTAGGATTTCCTTCCTTTTACTACATCTATCAACAAAAACTAAACTACCTCTCTTTATTAAAGCCCCCAGATCAGAACTAATCACATTTCATTGCTAAAATTTGAACCCAGACATCTGGAAGCCAGAAAGACAGGAAGAGAAGCAAGTGTGAAAGGTCCAGAAAGAGAAGAGAAAAATAGAAGAAAACAAAAAGGTGTAGGAGCAAAGCCACTACAAAGTCTGTTAAACAGACAAGCCAAGGAAAAATTCCATGAAAATAACAACATCCTAAATTCCTTAGGCGAAAAAGCAATTCTGGAGACTACCAACTCATAACTAATTTTCATCATGGAATGGTTTCTTTCCTCCCAAACTCCCCGCCGCATGATGTTGAAAGCAAGGAAAGAATAACGGTGCTGAACCGGCCGGTTCAGGGCATACTGAATCGGTTGCCAGCAAGGTTCAACTAGTCGAAATGGGTTATAAAAGCCTTAGTCCTATTCGAAACTTTGTTTGATGCTTCATTCCCCTTCAAAGCCCTTGATCCCTGTCACAAGGGTGGTGGAAGAAACATCCAGGTGAGTCTCTCTCATCATGGTTTGTCGAATCGGACCGAACTATTCGGTTCACCCTGTACCGAACCAAACTGGTGCGGAATTGGCACGGTTCGGTGTTATTTTTAGAAAATAGCGTGAACTGCTCCAAGTCGGACGATTCAGAGCGGAACTGGTTCGCCACCCCCCCCCCCCTCAATATCTCAAAAGGCTTGAAAATAGTCTATCGAACCAGGGTGAATCGTCTGGTTCACCTCGTACTAAACCGGTAGCTTACCGGCACAGGGTCCGGTACCGATTCGGCTAACCTTATCTCTCTCTTCCTCCCTCCCTCCCTCTCTCTCTTGGTCCCCATCGCCGGATCCGGAGTTCCCGAAGCTCTCGGAGCTCCCCAAAGGCCTTGGCCTCTCCCTCCCTCTCTCTCCCCCCTTCCTCTCCTTCCTACTCTCCTTTCCCTCCTTTCTTCTCCTTTCCCTCCCTCTCTCCTCCTCCCTCTCTCCCTCCCTCTCCTTGTTTCGGTACGGTCGAGCACGGTACAATACAAACCTGTATCATGCTGAACCAGTCACCAACCAGTACAAGCCCCGATACCAGTTTAACAAACCTTGGCTAAACGAAAATAGGGCCTCCCACATACATGCAATGAGATGACTAAACTATAAATGAAGAGAGTAGAGATAGAAATAGGGAACAAAAAAGATCATAATGGAGCAACCACCAGCACAATATAATCTTCAACAATTTAAAAAGATAACTAAGCAACTGGAGTGATAGGAAGATTGTCCAATGTATGCAAAATATAAAGAAATAAGCGTCTATGATAGTTGTTGGATGGCATCATAAAAGAAGACAACTATATATGCCAGAACTTAGCTAACCGAACATGTGTGCATGCGTGTGCGCATATATTCTTTTCGGTGCACAACTGATGCGGGATTAAACACACATCCGCACCATGTCCTCACACTATGAATACAACAGGAACATGAAAATGTGAGACAGCTTACCATTTAGAAGGCGTACCCGAATGTCTCTCAAATTCATAGACTGCAGATGATACTCACTTTCAGTAACAGTGTGAGGATGTACCTGTCCTTCATCCAAGTTACTTAAGCAAGTGATATATCTCAGCACAGTGGGCCAATCAGCAGGCCCTAGTTCCTCATCATCCCCAAGATCGCCAAATGCCTCCAAGGCCTTGTTTAACATTTCATACCTCGTATAGTTCAATATACGAATCTGCAATTACAAGCAGATACAAATATAAAACTGCAATGTGATTCTACGTAACTATCTATCGTCCCCAATTTCACAAACTCAAGAATAATTACATCTAGATAATTTCAGAAAGGAACAATGCATAATTGAGATGTATCATCTACCCATAGTCACACCATCGTCCAACATACAAATTTGAAACCTTGCAAATATCATTGCCCCCCCACCCCCCAAAATCCACCCCAACATTGAGAGAGAGAGAGAGAGAGAAAGAAAAGAAAGAAAAAGAAACATTAGAACAATATAATATGCAAGGAAATAGAAAAGACAAAAAAACAATAAAATAACCTTTGTCGCTGAGAGTTTATCCATTTTAAGAAGATGCAAGAAGAACTGAGTAGTTGATCCATTGATAGTCAGCGTCAGGAAAACAATCCCACCAGTGAAGAATACAAACTGCAACATGCATCATCATATCTGAGGAGACCATAATCAAAAAATAACAAGAAAATTTTTGTAACTCTAACACAAAAACATACCAATGTTCCAACTTCTGGTTTGAGATGAGTTTGGTCCAAGTTATCGCTAGCACGCTAAGAAAAATATCAAAATAAATAATTAAAAAATAATGAAGCATAAAGGGAAATGCATTCAATCAGTAGATACATGTCTAACTACACTATACAGTAGAGAAGAGAAAATGTATTTGCATTAAAAAAAAAAATCTATACAATGAGTTTAGTAATATGGAAATAAAAAGCACGTCATTAGGGGACCAATTAAAAATATACATTCAACTGTACACAAGGTGTGCTCACCAACATAGCAAGATATCAGAAGAGGATACGATAAAGGAAAAAATAAATACAAAAACTATAAAAAAATTATTCACATGTTGATCCGACCCTCTAGCCCACCCCTTGGACTCACGCACCATGAATTTGCTAAGGGAGATGTAATGAGAGATATGGAAGTACTTTCTAAAGTCTGCAATTCTATAACCTGAAAGAAAGGTAGGGCACTGAAAGCATTTAAACAGGATACTGGCAAGTGGCAGCCCACTACTTATATGGCTCTCCTATCCCCCACCCCCCCCTCCCACTTCTCTCTCACGGCAAACAAAAAACCAAAAAAAGAAAGGGATAAAAAAGTTACTAAAAAACACAGTAGCCATTGAAAAGGCACTCAAAGGCCAAAGCTTCAGCAAGAAAACTGCAATTCGTGGTGTTATCAGCCTAAGTAGCATTGAAATGTGAAGAAGGCTTAAGTGAAAAACTGAAAGATAGAAACATTGTATAGACCAAGGTTTGCCGTCTCAGTACCAGACCTCGTACTAGTACCATACTGGTACTATGTCGGTATGGGGACACCTGTACAGATGTTAACTAACACATGCATGACAACTATGCAAAATACGGGACACCTGTGTCAGGAGTCAAAATCATAACCCACACACTGCACATTGATGAACTGCACATACGCCGGAGGTAGCTGCTTTATCAAAAACTAGTTGAGGATCATGAAGTTAGCAAAATAGACGGTTCCTGTTCCCAAATAAAAGCATTTAGATACTTTTAATCTCATTTTAAATTTTCAAATTCGGAACTAGCCAAATTAGGTTGACGACCAAACTACCAAAAGATCACTATCCTTTCTTTGGTTCTCTACAATTATTCTCTTTGTGCCAAAGCATTTTTCAGCTGAAAAACCACATAATTTAATAACTGTTCTTTTCCAGTTCTCAAAGTAGCAAGAATTTTCAGCTAGGACACCACATGATTTAATGGATGATCTTGGAAGATCACTATTCAAAATTCTTTTTCTTTTTTCATAGTTTGTTGTCACCACTCACCACTCTGTTCTTCAACAAAAATTTACAGCAAGGTCCGCCAAACCCGTACCGGAACTCATACCGATCAGCATACGGTATGCTTGGGCATGCTGGTTTGGAACCGACACGCCCATTTTTTTTAAGCTTTTAGGTTTGCTCTATTGGTAATCAATTTTTTTCAATAATTTTAAGTATAATTTGATGTTTCTTAATATTTTCTGATGTTTCTATGATTCTGATATAATCTAAATGATGCATTTTGTTGTTTTAAAGTGATACAAAACATAAAATGATTAGTGAGATGTTGCATACTACAAGAAGAAACATGAAATATCCTAAAATCAACTAGTGAGATGGACAATATAAAATAATACAATCAATTACATATATTTAAAGTACAACATACACCGATATCTACAATCTCGTCGAGTGGCAATGCCTCTCGTAGATATCTGAATCATTAGCATAGTCGGAAGGCATATTAGCTCACCCCTCTAACCAAGCGGCGTTATAGTCCTATACGCTTATCCCATAATGAATGCGCTCTAGGTTATAAGCACTTTCGGATCTCTTGCTAAAGCTTTGGCTCTAAGAGATGTCTTATAGCTAATAATACGGTTGTGGAGGGGCCCATCCAAATATACCAGCAGCAAAATCCGACCCATAAGATGCTCCGAACTACGTAAGATAGTAGCCACCAGAAGACAATGTCTCGAATGCATCATATTTATATTTGTATCCGTATGTGTCATAGGTTGTCTGTAACTGCGGATAATGGGATCTAGTATACGACTCGAAACCTGATACATCTATGAATCTTTCTCCACGTGCAAAGTCCTCTACAGCTGCATCGCGTCCTCCTGAATTACCTCAAAGAGTCCATCTCAGACCTATAGTACTTATTGTCTGTTGCATTAGATAGAATATGGTTGAAGTGAAACCAGAATTCAGTTGCTCACCACATATTCTTCTTATCCTTCTTTAGCATTGTCAATCCTCTACTGCTTCGAATCCTTGCTAGAGAAGGCATGTAGATCTAAATCATAGATAGAGACTCCTAATGGAATCTCTGGAGCACTTTTTGCTATCAAAAGCCCTCAGTATAGATGCAATACGGCTACCGCCTCTACTAACGGCCTCCATAACTGAGGTCCTCCTGAGCTCTAAATCCGTCCTGTTGCTCACAGAACTAGAGCATGACTCATAGTGTGAGAGCCCAAATTGAGCTTTATGCCCGGCTACCTCATCCTACTGCCACTAATCATCTAGGCTCGCCTTAATGGTGGCCTGGATCTGCCTCCTTGTTATTTGGAGCGGACGCCTTCTCTGACTTTTTGGAGTGATAGAAATGTGGCATTGCCATTCGACGGTCCACCTTCACCTTCTTGACAACTCTCCGCTACTCTAAAATCAGCAAAGTGTTCCATCAATTGTTGGACCTTCTATGGACATTTTCGGCACATAGTTACGTCGAAATAACTACCAGTTAGGTGTTGCTTCAACCTGGTTACCTCTTTCTTGAACTCTGTGTTGCACCAATTGCACTTTCAGTGGTGCCAACCCGAGAGCATTTGCCCATGATCCCAATCAATCACATTTTTGACTCCTTTTATCTTAATGGTTTCATTCATGTAGGTTTATCAAGTACTTCAGTTTATCAATTATTTAAAAAATAGCAAAATTTTATTATGATTAAAAAAATATTTTTTGCTTCAAAAAATATATCTAACTTATCTAATATATAGTACTAAATTTTCATATTTTTATTTATTTACATATTTTTAATATTTTTAAATTTAAAAAATGTTTAAATACCATAAATTCAGAAAAATATATTTTTTACTTCAAAAAATACTTCTGAAATATGTAATACATACTAAATTTTTTTTATAATTTTTAGTTTTAATTATATATTTTTAATTATTTTTAAAATTAAAAATAAATTTTAAATACAAATATTTTAAAAGATTAATTTGAGCTCAGATCCATGCAGAACCCTACCATGGATGCTACATATATTTTTCTAGACCCGTGCGCATGCATCAAAGGCAACTTTTCAATTTTTAAAAATTTTGGCCAGAGCTATTACACGTATAATTGCATCAAAATTTGAAAAAAAAATAGACACTAAATTTAGCTGAAAAGTAACTTACATGCCCCTAAATATCCTTCTCATTTTACAGTCTATTTATTATATTATTTTTTATTTTTATATTTTAATCCAAAAATATTTTTTTAATTTAAAATTATATATAATCCAAAAATTAAAAAAAATTATGGGATTGTGTAGATCATCCATAGATCTACAACATATCATGACATCATGCCAAAATCAAAATTTTTGGCATGAGCTCCCCTTATTTTGCAAATTTCAGGGCATTTTTCAACATTACAAAAAAAAGAAAAGAAGGTAGAAGAGAAGAAGCATACCTTATTTTGGGTTGAATCCTCCTTGAATTATGTTGAATCGCATGCTTTTGGCTGCGGTGGGGTGTTTGAAAGAAAATGTCGGACAGGCCCAAGAAACTTCTCGAGCCTTCCCAACTCTGTTTTAAAACCGAAAGAAAATAGGGAGGACCGGTTTGGAACTGGTCCGACTCGATGCGAACCAGCCAATTCCCCAAGCCAGTCCGACTTAGCGCGAACCGATCGGTTCCATGCGGAACTGGCCGGATAGGACCGAGTCCATGTGGTTCGGAACCTGCCGCACCGAGTCGGACCGGTTCCGCACAGAACCGGCCGGTTAGGACCGAGTCTGTGCGGTTTGAGACCGGTTCCAATCGGTTTCGATCGGTTCGGGGCCGGTTTCGATCGGTTTGAATCCAGTCCCCCGCCAGGTCAGCTCAATATGGGTCGAACCGCCCGATTCGGCACACCATGATTTACATATGGCTTCTCAAGGAAACAACAAAACAGAAGGAAAACTTTTATAGTTGCAGCCAGAAAAGTAGAATTATATCTTTTTTTTAAAGCTTATTTGAATTGAATATATGATCCAGTCCCACCAAAATATCATGATTATTTTGGGCAGTTCGGCCCAATTCTGCAAACCACAATTTACATACAACCATCTCAAGGAAACAACAAAACTGAGGAAAAACTTTTACAGTTGTAGCCAAAAAATAGAATCATATCTTTCTTTTTTAAAGCCTATTTTAATTGAATATATGATCCAGTCCCACCAAAATATCATAATAATTTCCCAAAATAATCATGATGTTCAAATTCTCCTTAGAAGCTATAAAGCCTCCCCATCTGCTAAACATTTATCGCCAACATCACTCAGATCAAATTAATGGGTCTTGAGTAGATTCTGCTAAGGGAAACTTGTAAAATTGTAATACAAGGTGCACTTTCGCCACAAGCATATCTACACATACAGGATACGTTGAGGCTTTGTCCACAATTGCATTAAAATTTCCATATTATAATAACATGCAATTGTGAATTAATAAAACAAATATAGAGCAATGATTTCTAATTGCAAGCCTTGGCCAAAAATTTGTAACAATTAAGCAAATTTCATTCTATATAACTTGTAAAAATTATGCCAAATTAATTAAGTACCTCTCCTTTCAAAGGAAATCCAATGACAAAGGTTTCCCCTAAAAATGGAAAAAATTACTGATTCCTTCCTTATCAAAAAAATTTCTAATCATATAAATAATTAGGTACTTGCAGACGATCTAATTAAAAAAAAAGCATTTGCTCGCTGGAAGGTCATAACGAGGACATAAGTTGATCAAAATTCATCCATGGTTATTCAATATATAAGAATTTCTAGTTTTGAATCGAGGGCTCGTAATGTAAGACTTATCTAGTCTTATCAATTTTTCAAATTTTTTTATCGACTCATGACTTTTGCAGAGCAGTAAATCAACAAAAACTTGCAGCTATGACAAAAGTTTCCCTTGCTCAGCTAGAAAAATCAATAATAAAATCAGCAGTCACTTGACATAGAAAAATGACCTAGAGGTTAAAGGCAGTCAATATACACGGATGAATATGAGCCAAGAGAATCGGAAAAGACAATCAACTTACTTTGACAGACAGTGATAGCGACAGAGCCACAGCCCCTCGCAATCCTGACCACATAAGAATAATTGCTTCTTTCCAGTCCAAACCGTAGCCAAAGTACCGCAAAAATGGATATAGCAGCCCAACAACTATGATTCGAGAGCATTGAACAAAAACATAAAGCAAAATGAGGTAGCCCCATGAAGCACCTGAATATAGATTTTTTAAAAAAACTCAGAATAAATTTTTGAATCCAATATAACTGAAAATCATAGAATATTGATGATAACTTCCAACAAGATCAACAGTGCAATAAGGTTTATGTCAACAGTAAGTTAGGCAGTGAGGTCGGTATCATAGTAACAATGGTGGAGGGCATGCTGGTATCAAGCAATAATTTACATTGATGGAGGTAACAGCATTGGTGGTGAGTAATGGTGGAGCCAATAGAGAGAAGGCAAGAGAAGAGGAGAGAGAAGGAAAACAAGAATAGGGTTAGTGTTAGTAAATTAAGTCATAAGTTAATTAATAAACAAACATGTATATATAAAATTATGATATAACATAGTTTTGGTTTTTGTTCGGCCTTCTTTGGACCAAGGGATCAGCCCCAGCCTAGCTTCAATTCATTTGGATCCCTGATACAGGGCCCACCCAGGTGCCTCGACCTAGGCCCAACCCAACATGCCTCAAGCCAACATAAGCCCACTTCCAAGTCCTACCCATGGAGATTAAAGCAAAACCAACTATAATAAATTAAAAAACAAAAATATGAAAAGGCAAATATGGTCATTGCATATCAACGTTGTGCACTGAGATGCAAAATAAACCTTGATGCTAGAGGTGGCCCAATCAAAGGTCACATACACTTAGGCTATGTTTGGATCAGGTATGACTTTTTTGGGGTTGACATTAATACCAGCATAAATGAATATAAACCTTAAATTTTGCTTGGGAAACATGGTGATATACCAAGTAATGATTACAATTGTTCTCTTTATGTGTTTGGATGTTGATGGGGGATAAGAAATGCTAATTGGATATTACTTGGGGATAACAGGATCAAAACGATGAATTTTTATGAAATGGACAAGTTTGATCTCCCAAGCCCTATTATTCTGTAACACAATAATACATTATATAACATAACAATATGATAATAATATTATACAATATATTAAATATTAGAATATTATACTATAAATTACATTATATATTATACCATAACATTAATATGATATCATGATATTATATAGTATTATGTTGTATAATAAGATCATAATTATATTTAATATTATATGATGTAATATTATATTAATATTTGGGGAGGCGTAATTGGTCATTTTCTCTGATAATGGACAGGATAAGGGAGAGCATTTAAACCAAGTTAAACCAGGATTAAACTTGTACAAGGGGACCCCAAGTATAAATTATACTTGGAATAAGTGTGATCAAAAGAACCTGATCGGATAAATGGGCTAAACTTATCCGCCCGACAACTTGCTGCCTTTGCCGCATATTCTAGGGATAAACTCCCTGATATCCCCAATCCAGATGTAACCTTAGGCTTAATTTAGAACCCAGAAAAAGAATGATTATTCCCACTTTATTCAATATCTCTTGCTAAACACTTTGGAGACCAAACTAAGTTATACCTGACAATGTAGTCAACACCAAGGATCCCATATATAAACCAACTTTAAGCTGCACCTAAGGTACCAGTGTATAAGTTTAAGCCCAGGCTTAACTCGGTTTCAACCCCCTCCCATATCCCAACCACTGTGAGGAGAAATGACCAATTTAGCCAACCTTTATATAATACTAATAATATATACTATCATTAGACGATCTCATATATAATATATGATATAGTATAACATATTACAGTATTTTACAATGATATAATGTAACATATCACATAATACTTTCATCTTATTGTAACATTATATGATATTATACTATAGAGTAATAGAAATTGGAAGGGCAAACTTGTCTAAGTCCATAAGAATTCACCTTTTTCTCCATTTATCCCCAATAACTTAACAGCATTTGCTATCCTCAATCAGCATCCAAATGGATGAACAAAAAAGTGCAATCATTACTTGAGATAATAGAATTTTATTACAAACAATAAAAAAGGATTATCCCCAAAAAACCTAGTAAAATCTAAGCTACCCAGTTTAATTTTTCCTTGTCTCGAAAAAGCCATCCATACTCCAAACGAAACCATAAGCTAGGGGGGAAATGCTAAAAACCTTAGCGAAAACTGTTCAGAAGAGCAAAAATGATTGTACTAGGGACACAATAAGAGCAAAAGAGGGTCTAATAGTAACTAGTCAAAAGGAAGGGCACATAGAATCCCTTTGGTGTACAACGACTATCCAACCAAGAATGGCCTAAATTGGAGGAAAATGGAGAGAAATACCTAAAGCACCTCAAACAAAAACAACAATGGAGATAGAAAATGTGCATATGATTTCAAGAAAGCCTAAGGTAATTTTAATGCCACAAGCTAGGCAGGGCCACTGCCGATGAACAGGACACCACATATAGAAACAATTTAGACAAGTTGACAAGGTATGCTGATGAAATGCTCCAAATATTGGAAATGCATTACAATATTGACATACAAGTTCCAAAAAGAGGTTTGGGCTCTAATACGAATGAACTACAAGCACTTGTCGAACTAACCCAAGGAAAATCTAAGAATGGTATGGAATCAAGGTTCTAAATACCATGGGACAGGACCGTTCTAATTTTTCCATAGAACAAGATGCCCCACCTACTACTCTTGGGACCCTAGCCTATTTTCTTACTCACCCCATCTTGACACGGGGGACACCGAGATACCCACGCCATCCTACTAGTATTTGAAACCTTGCATGTAATACAAATAAAATTACATAAACATGCCAGAAGTATAGGTATGATCAAGAAACCATGCCACAAGGGTGCATATGTACAAGTCTAAACATATGAATATAGACCTATATATTTATTAAATATATCACAGATAGCATAAAGAGGCATGTCAATGTTGAAGATAGGTACATAACAAGACTACAATTTAGATTATCTCAAACTCTCTTTTCCAAATTTTTCATTTTTTATGGTAATATCCCAATCCTTATGCCGAATAGGATAGTGGCATTGTGGATCCTCATTCACATACTGGCTATAACGTATTTTTTGGGACCATCTTAGCTCTTGGCAAACCAAGTAATAGGATATTACATCTCTAACTGCTCAGCTAAAGCCAAGTTGTGCTCGGTTAGATGCTACTTGTGAACTTGTTTGGTTTTCATAACTTCCATTTACGATGGGTATAATCATTGTCTCACATAGACACCTTTACTCTAATAACCAGATTGTTGAACAAATTGCTAGTCCGATCTCTCACATGCTAACTGAATAAATCAAGAACATTTACCACTTTGTTTGTTATCACTACAATATTTAGTTCTTCGCATCCCCATATTTTTCTTCAGAGTTCCAAACTGAAGCTTCCACACAAAGTTGCTTAACCGTTGATCTTTCGCCTTTTTAGCATACTTGCAATGCTGATGGAATATGAGTTTAAGAATGAGAAATACAAAAGGAGGGGCAGCAGGGAAGGGCAGAATTACATTAGACATAAGTATCATATGTTATTTTGCATGTGACTTCCATAAATGATTCATGGTTTAACTTACTATTGTCAAAGTGATATCCTTAGCAAGTTAGTGATGACAATCCTTGTAGGCTTGTACAATTGTATATATGAAAGCCAATGTCCAAATAAATGAAATATGCTCTTGCACTCAATGCTTCTTTTAAGTTCATAAGGCTTGTTGGTCTATGATTTACATGTCATGAAGTTCTATATTTGTAGAAATATGGACGTCCAGGTAAAGTCCCCTCTTTTCCTTTTTGTTTGTTCCCTCTTCCTTCTACTACTAGATTAGTGTGACAAGAAAATGAATGACGGAATCATACAAAATAATGATTCTCTGGAAATCTCGCATGAATGATTTAATTACATAATTACACAACAGAATTGTATGAAGTAAACAAACTGGTCAAAACTTAATAATAATATAGAAACCGACAAAAAATGATTTAGAAATTAAGAAGGAAAAACACTTGAGCTTAACTCATCTTTGATTGAATAAGTATCTTTGCCATTATGTTAAATGTTGCACATGCAATCCGAAGTAAATTTTTAGTAACTTATCATCCTTTGAAATTTTCCTTATAAGCAATGTGATTTAATACTAATAAGCTAAAGATATGATATGCCGATAATGAAAAGAGGAAGTATATGTTGCAAAAGATACCATGTCTTTCGAAGTGGTTATCATTGTGCAGTACACCTTCAGCAATAACAACCCCACTGACAAACCAAGAATAAAAGATTAAGAATATATCATTAGGCAATTAATAGAAAGTGAAGAGCCATATATTATCATAAACTTTGACTCTTAGCATTACAAAAATATATCTAGTATTATCAAAAGGCAGATATGCAACAACGCCAATGCATTAACCCATGCATGCACATGGGCAAAACACGACCTAGGCATCTTTACCAATATGACTGTCTTTTTGGCAGGATCCACCAGAGCCTCGCCAAATATAAATAAAATATCAAGGAATATGAATGAATCAGAATTAATCCAATCAGCCAGCACAAAATGGCTAACTGAAAAAAGTGGATGAATATATGGTTTAAGACATACGCATTAGAATTTCCATATATAAAAACCCTTTGATCTACTCCTAGAGAATTCTTCATTCACCAGAAGATTAGAAACCTAGACATCTTTTCCAGCTCCAATGTCATGGTCAAGTATCATATAATGCATCATCACTGATACACATGTTCTTCAGCTTCATTCCTATACACCATTATTATGGCATTATCACACAATGATAAACGATTTGGGGACCGTGTTGCTGGCTACCTAGTTTTACGTGCATGGATGAAGTTTAGGAGTTAATACCACCTTGTCTAACAATTAATCCAGCTACTTAATCATTCTGCTATATTCAATCTATCAAGCAAGTCACAAAGTTCACGAGAACTCATCGAACAAGCTTTTAAAATGTTAATACTTGTGCAAAATATGGATGACCCCGATTCAAATTAGAGAATTCAATATACTAATTAATTATATTAGGCATGTACGCAAAATTACTCACGCACTAAGCGAGGGGCATAGTCATGCAGATTGGATAATTGATTATTGCCGCTAGTAACTAATTCCATCGCACTATTACTTCGCATTCAATGCTTGGATCCTATGTACTTGATACAAGAGAAGATCAAGATGTGCATTCAACTAATAGGGGAAAAATATGTCTTAAACATTGCAACACCAAAGATGTTTGTGGTACAAACTGAGTGACTTAATTAACTTCAATAAAGCTCTTGAACATGCAAGTGAAGCATAGAGTCTTTAAAGTTTAAGCCTTCACCTATGAAAAATCTATAGCATGGATTTTATTCAAAAAGAGAAGAATGATGCATCCATGTTTTGCCATCCCAAGTTCAAGCAACCCATTTTCCTTCCAGCTCATCAGGTCATCAAATACTCTGCTCAACAATTGTACCAAAATCTTTTGCAGCCCAGTACAAATATAGCAATTCACACTTGTATTCTATATACTGATATAACCATCAAAGTAACATGGGCTGAAGAATACTAAAAACTCCACATTTGATAGTTGCTGGTGAATGAAATTAGTCTATGTGAAGTAAAGACAAAATGGAAGCCTATAGACCTTCTAAGATTTTATAAACAACAAAAATGAAATTAGTACTATAGGAAAACTAGAAAATTACATGAAACGACTGGTTCATAAATGAATGTATCTTATCTCAGAGAGAGAGAGAGAGAGAGAGGTTTCACATTCAACTAAATCCAATCATTCTACAGTTTGAGTAATCTGCTGAAAGTTGCCCATCCTTGTAAACACAAACCTCTTGCAACCTTGCTGATAGTTCATCACTTCAAATCTTCATCATTATATTTTGTCCATTTTCTTTTCAGTGTGCTGCATCCTCGCATACATTATGAAAAGGTCTTAGCGTGGCCATCTTCATATATATCAGCAATAGAATGACTGCTCTCAAATTCCAAACGAACTTCAATAATTTTTGTCCAAATCAAGTTGTTTTGGCCCTTTTTGTCCCGTCCGAGTGTGCCTAAAAACTTATTAGCACACGGAAAGGGTGACAATTCAAATGGTGAGGGCTAGATATGTGTGTGGATGTGCTACTAGCATTAGAACAACAAGAAAGATGGTGATCAAAGAAAGGACATGAGAGTAGCATGGGTTCAATTGCCTTATCCTTTTTAAGGGCTTTCGCTGCCGTCACACTGTTGTTCCAAGGAGATGGATCTAGATAGGGATAAGGGTGTAGCTTGGGCTACAGTGATAGAAATCTACGTTAACACTACTCCTAAAAAAGCTACTAGTAAACTAAGATAAGATAAAGATGCATTCATTTGGATTGTCGAAGGATCACTTACAAAGCACAATTACACTAATTTATCCTAAGGAGCAAAAGAACTAAAATAACTGCTAATCCCTGGAACTGCCAATGTCGTCACGATCTTCAGTGGTTTCAATGATTTGCTCCCATGATCTCAAGTGTAATCGTGAACCACATCACTATGCAACATCCCTTTGCCTGTAGCTTGTACCGATGCATCATAGTTAATCAGACCAGGTTCCAATCTTTCATCTTGTTTATCCACGTCATGGCTGAATTCTACCTCTTCGACCTGCGGATCCAGATCGTGTGATTTATGACCGAACTCTATCCATTTCAGCAAGAGTCACATGACTTTCATCTGTTCTGGCTCCGTCTAACTTGATCCATGCGGCCTCGTTCACGGCCACCATCTAGATCATTGAGATGGGATGTAAACATGGCGTAAACGATACCCTCCACATGCTATCAATCGACGGCCAGGAAGATGATGTAATGTATCTGGCACATCCATCAGCCTGACTTTGGACTTGACAGTCAACCAAATTGGCCCCTTTGAAGGAAAAGATAATTGAGATCTTGCAAGCCCACCAATCACTTGTGTCACCAAAGAGGTTGATAGGTTCACCTTTTAGGAAAAATGAATTTAAGCAACAGATACAGACCATGGAAGATTTGATGGAGGTGAGATTCAAACTTGAGCAGCATGTAGAAACCATGGAGAAATTGGTGGAGGTAAGATTCAATGCCATGCTTGCCCTCCAACTTGTCAGTATGGCGGATACAGCTGATTTATACGGGAACATGCCCAATAATATGACTAATGTTCCTAGCTCTTAGACGAATATAGACCTCTATCTGTTTAACAGATTGCTCTCTAGCATATAGATTTGGCATAGATAGCTACTGACGATGAGGAGGTGATAGTATCCACTAGGATGGTTACCCCCCAACCCTCGAGGTAAGGATAAGCTGCACTATAGGTAGTTTGAATTGTTGTCCCCCATCCATTAGTCCAAGAGGACTAGTTCCAATGGCAATGCCATGTGTCAACATGATTCCACCGACATTTCCTTAGCAACCATCTACAAACCAAGATGGTCGAAGCCCATCTCAGGCTCGAATATTGATTTAATGTTGTCCGAAGAATCTTTGATTGCCTATTCGGTCTGATTTACTCCTGCATTCACCTACAGGATCTCTTCCTCATTGTCTTGATCTAAAGATTCCAAGGACTCCACAAGATAAGGTCCGGCCTCTTTCTTTTGATAGGATGAGATCTCAAAGTCAGGTTCCTCAAAGCCCCCGACATTTCCATACAAAGATTAATGTGTCAATTTGTACGCCGTAAAGAAATGATTGGCTAATTCTGCCACAGTATGCACTAGTAAGATGGTGATCGCAAGGAGGATATGGGAGTAGCATGGGTCTAGACATGGTCTGCCGCATGGAATGCCGTACCGGTCCGTACCGGCCGGTACGGGCCGGTACGTACCGGTCCGGCCGTGGACCGGTACCGGAACGGATAAAAAACCGGTATTTCCCGGTTTTTTATCCGAACCGGCCGGTACGGGTGCGTACCGGCCGGTTCGGGCCCGTACCGGCCGGTTCGGGCCCGTACCGGCCGGTTCGACGCCCGTACCGGCCGGTTCGACGCCCGTACCGGCCGGTACGCACCTCGTACCGGTGCGAACCGGCCGGTTCGCACCGGTACGATTTTTTTTTTTTTTTTAGAACCACAGCGCCGCGCGCTGTGGTTTTTGAAACCACCGCGTACCGGCCGGTACAGGACCGGTACCGGCCGGTACGTACCGGACCGGACCGGACCGGTACCGTACCGGTCCGGCCAGCCACCGGTACGCCGACCGGTACCGGTACGGCGGACCTTGGTCTGCCGTACCGGTCCGTACCGGCCGGTACGGGCCGGTACGTACCGGTCCGGCCTGGGACCGGTATCGGATCAGCGTAAAATCCGGTACCGGTAATTTATTGTTGAAGGACCGGTACGCCACCGGTACGGACCGGTACGCCATCGGTTCGGACCGGTTCGGGACCGGTACGGCCCGGTACGCCACCGGTACGGCCCGGTACGCCACCGGTACGGACCGGTACGGGACCGGTTTCATACCGGTCCGGGCCGCCACCGGTACGCCGACCGGTACCGGTACAGCGGACCTTGGGTCTAGATGCTTTGACTTTTAAGGACTTTCGCCACTATCACACCACTGTTCAAAGAAGATGGATTTGGATAGGATAGAGATGTAGTCTGGGCTACGATAGTAGAGATCTAAGTTAACACTACTTTTAAGAAAGCTACGGATAAACTAAGATAATATAACGATGCATTGATTTGAATTGTTGAAGGGTCACTTATAGAGTACAATTACATTAATTATACTCAAAAACAAATAACTAAACATAATCGCTGATCCTTGTTGTCACAACCCAAGACCTCACCCAAAAAGACTAGCCGGAAAGTATTATTTAGATTTCTTGATCCTATATAAGTACCCAAGATCTACCCAGCGAATAACCGATGTGGGACTAAACACACACCCGCACGGATCTTCAAATACTTTCTCCGTTTAAGCCTTGACGTCCTCATTAGGCTAAGGGTTTAAATCCATTCAAATCTAATCACAAGCATTACGATCAGCCCGTGATCGGCCCTAATAGATCCATGTTGCAGTATCCCCTAGTGCCCTAATAGATCCATGTTGCAGTATCCCCTAGTCCACATAGGTTATGGGTTGGGTCTGCTCTGATACCATTTGTCACAACCCAAGATCTCACCCAAAAAGACTAGCCAGAAGGTATTATTTAGGTTCTTTAATCCTATATAAGTATCCAAGATCTACCCAACGAATAACCAATGTGGCATTAAACACACGCCCACACGGATCTTCACACTTGTAACTGCCTACGTCATCACGATCTTCAAAGATTTTGATGATTCGCTCCCATGATCTCAAGTGTACAATGAACTACATCACTATTCAACATCCCTCAACCTGTAACTCGTACCAATGCATCATGGTTAATCATGGCCAAGTTCCATTTTTTGGCCTGCCTATCCACATCATGTCAAATGCTACCGTTTCAGCCTGCGTCTCCACACCATGTGATTTACAAACGAACTCTATCCAATTTAGCAAAAGTCATGTGACTTTCATCGGTTCTTGCTCCATCTAACTTTATCTACTTGGCGCTCACTTATAACCGCCAGCAAAATCATTGAGATGGGGCGTAAACATGGTGTAAACACAAGTCTTAAATGGAACTAAAGAATGCTGCCCAAAATTGAATAAGTGCATAATCTTCAGCTTGATTTACCCAGAATTCTTTGTTTTGGAGTAGGGTTTGGGTGCCAGGAGGCTACATATATAACTATGATATGATGCTTACACTAAGGCAGCACCAATACTAATTTCAAGCCATCAATGTAAAGTTAAACATTGTAGTCCCCTTAATATCATCCCTCTTTGGTCAATATTGTCCCTATCTTTGACCTGTGTCGGTTTTTATCACCAAAGAGTATGATCAATGCTTGAAAAAGATGGCGTGGTACCTAAAGCCACTAACATTGTTCGCCATTACTCCACATTGCTGATCATAGTCTACATCATTGTCTAAATCTGGCTAATGTCTACTTGTGTTAGCTAAATATTTGTGCTGCTCTGCTGTATTAGTTTAGTCATGTTATTGTCACCTACTGTTGTTATCTCTCCCTATTTTGGTTCACATAAAGGTGGTAGAGCTAAGAAGAATAAGGTGAGCTACAAGTATGAAGAGGAATACGACTTGCTCACTTGCACTAATTGAGAATTATGTGAGAGAGAAGGAAGATAAAAAGCAACTTAGAATAGACAATAGGACAACAAAAAAAATGAAGATGGAAGAGTAAATATCTCCTCAACATGGAGTTTTCTCCAGCTTTCTTTCAGATGATGTATGATTGGTTATTTGGACTAGGAACATAATAATTCAACCTTAATTATGATGATAATGGGCATCAACGTTTGTGAAAAAACATCTTAGATCATCTGGAAAATGAGACAATCGATCCTTTTAGCACCACCACAAAATTTACTTGGCATGTCAATTATTGTCTTATTAGTGTGGCAAAATTTCCAAGCCCAGTGACTAGGTGTCTAGCATTCTAGCATGGAAATTTTTTGGCAATGATAAAACAAGTTCTCATGGAGATCTTTTATAAATCCAATAAGGTGGAAAATCTATAATGAGAAGAATAAATATACTAGAAGTACATACTTTAAGACAACATGTGTCAATGCTTAAAGGAGGCATTCATTCCATGTAAGGAAATGTGCTTGTGAGGAGCTGTTACATAAATTTGATTTAACAAAAAAAAAAATCTGGTCTCTGCTTAGTTTTAGTCTTCCACTAACCTTATCATCTCTTCAAATTTTTTGGACAAGTTATACATTATATTTACTTGCAAGTAGTTGTTATATTAATTTTATTTTTTCAATACGATCTCTTGTTGCCTTCTTATCTTCCATTAACCATACCATCCCTTTGAACATTTTAGATAAGTTTCCTTGAATCTTCTCATGACACATTTTAGATGAATTTCTTTTTCTACATTAAAGGAAAATTGCACAGAGCATGAAAATTCTCGAACTTACAAATAGCAAAGATGAACATTTGAAATCCCAGATAGTCATTATCCAGTTTGCCTTGACATTAGTCATTATCCGGTTTGCCTAGATATTAGTCATAACCAAGGTCTGTTAAACCATTCTAAACTAGGCAATACACAGCACACCAAACCAAACCGACTAGGAACCTGAATGGTTCGGCCACTTGATTCGGTCCCAGGTCCACTTGCCAGGACCAAACCTTTAGGTTCCACCTAGTTTCAAGTATTTACAGGCTATTCAGAACCAAGTTGAGTTCAGGCCTTTATTATCCTCGCCTTTACCCAGATCCTCCTTGCTCCTCATGGTTTCCCTGCTAGAGTTAGGGTACCATTACTGCCGCTGACGATAACAACAATGATCTCTTTCTCTTCTCTCTCACCATGACAACAATGATGAAGATGACAAAGATAACAATGAAGACCACGGCCACTGTAGACGACGATGATGGGTATTGAGGCTGGAGATTGTAGGTTGAAGGTCAGAGGCATGCCTGTCCCTCCCTCTCCACCTGCCCCCCCCCCCCCCCCCCCCTTCCCCCCTCCCCCCTCCCTTGCTCTCCCTCCCCCTATTTCCAGTATGGCCTGGGTTGGTATGATACATAATGTTACCAAGACTGAATCAATAGCCAAGTGGTACAATCCCTAGTACCGGTTCGGCGAATCTTGGTCATAATTATTTTGCATGTAATTTCACTAATAAACCAAAGATAGAATTATCAATTTTACACACAAAGAGCCTCTTTGTTTACATGGAGGAAGATTATGTAGTTGATAAAAGTAATAAGCATTAAAACAATTACTGCAATATGAAATGTCAAAGCATCTAGTAATACCTCAAGATAAAAATTAGAGTATTTGCAATGTAGGCTACCATTTCCCTGAAAAAGATATGCAGAAATGTAAATAATAAATCCCTATTCAAAAACTCCAAAGACACAAATAAAGTTATGCATACATTAGATAAGATGCATATAAACACGAAAAAATATACATATAGTTCCTTGAGCAAACTACTACAAGTGACTAAGAAATTACTAGCTTTGATGCATATTATAATTCTACAGGGCCTGCCACAAGAATGCCCATCTTCTAAACAAGAATCTCAGCATATCCAGTATATAATAAAATAAAAGAATTTCTTCGTGTAAATGCAGAACTTTAAATGCTACTCTGTTGCCTTCTGTCTCATGTCTGTCAATTCTCTCATTTCTCAATCTCATAAAGGATCACAGGAGATGCAGAATTTTCACAAAAAAGTTGATTTGGGATATAGTTTTCAAATTTGTAGCGTAGATCAGAGATATTGACCACAAATTGGGAAAAAAACAAAAATCCTGTGTGGTACGTTCCAAGCATCTGTAAGTGGCATTGTGTAACCGAAACATCCAAATCTGAAATAGCAGTGGCAGATTGCTATATTACAGTTAAGAATTATATAACTGCCTATTTTGATTCACTTCAAAGCCACAAAATCAAGTTAAGGAAAATTCCAAAAACTGTTGCTAATAAAACATAGTAATGCTTGGCAGAATAAGATTTTGTGAGCATGTATCAGGGTTACATTCTCCTGTTTTAAACAGCTAGTATGTGCTTGAAATAGGTGTGAGTTTTGTCATTATTACACTTGTAATTCCTTAATATATTATAAGATCCACTTGGAAAAGCAAGCATTCCAAGCTAACAATAGCAGGTCAATAACGATTGGTTTTCCATGCATGACATACTCCATATCAACTTTGTCTAACCCAGTTAGCACTGTTACCGCACTGAGAAATAAACTACCACACGGTCCACACCTCTCTCCTCTCTCTCATGTTTCAAGAGCAGCAATAACTAGATAGCAAATGATCCACCCAACTCTGCCAATTTCAAGTGGACAATCTTAATGTCCACTCAAAGTTTACTTATTGCAGGCCCATCATTTTTATATTCAGCTCTGCCACATCCAATCTTCTCCTTGAACTACCTAATGGCTATGCTTCTAGCATCACAAATCCTCCACATCAAGCTCTTCCATTCCCTAAGCATGCTGTATATCCTTTCTATCACCCCTTTAGAATGGTCTGACCACCACACCCTTAACCAGTCGAGCTCAAGCCAACTCAAGTTGAACACAGCCGAGCTCTAGCTAGGCCTTCCTGACTCTTGCTAAGATCAAGTTGGCTTCCACTTGCTTGCAATCAGCTCATTTACACCTCTAAAGAAACCCTTGATTTAATCAAACACCAAAAATTTGACACTCTTAAGTAGATCATGACCTTTCAAGCATGCACACATATATGTACAATGATCCAGGAGGATCACCAGACTCGATGTGGATCACTTTGGCTACTACGAGCAGAGCTGGACAGAGTCCAAGAGCAAGATCCGCCACATCGGGAAGCCGAGTTGTAGGCCAAAACTTCCGAAGGCCATAATTTGGTCATGCGATGCCCGATTGAGATGATTTTTTTTTGAAATTGGGTATCTTTTCAGGATCTACAACTGTGGGCCAATCTCCTAGGAGGTTGAATCATGCCAAAAATCCATTATTTAGACCTCGAAACGGGCTGGTCAAATCGAAAGTTTCTTTTTCGGATAAGACTTTGATTGGGCGTAGCTTTCTATTTTGAGAAGAATCAAGCAGAGCGACAGAAGGTAGAGTTGATGTAAAAGTCAAGATCTACCTCCTCGAGATTTTTAGCTTTTTTTACTAGAGATGTCTATTTTAGAAAAAAGAGTTCTACTAGGATTAGAAAGAGAAATCCGACCCAAATTGTGTTAGGGCGGACCTCATATTATAAATAGAGGCTATGTACCTCATTTTTTAAAAAAATAATAAAAGAAAATGGGACTTAAAGCCCTACTTTTGAGATTCCTCCATCTTCTTCTAGTTTTTTTATAAGATATATAAGTTGAGCGGGTTAAAGAAAATCTTCCTTCTCCCCAATCGGATCAAGTTGGTATCAAAGCTCCAGTCCTCTATATCTGTAGGGGCTTCTGTAGACACGTAAGCAATACAAACAATCAGGAGAAGGACTATCCATGCTTCAAGTACATCGAAGGATAGGCGAGTATGGATGCTAGTTCATCCTCGATGGGTGATGATGAGATAAAGGGGCTTCTCATACAACTAGAGGAGAAGATTGCCCAACTCACTGAGATTGTCTCGAGATTGGCAATATCTTCATCACAAGCATCAGCAACTCCTGTTGCGAAGCATCTCCCACAGCTCGAGATGAAGATCCACCATCCAGCAAGAAGGATGAGGATGAGTGACCTACGGGCATGAGAAATCTCTCTCTTCAACTGTTTAAAGTTGAGGCTCGAATCGGGATCCTTGTATATGATGGGGTTGATGCGAAAAAACTAGATAACTGGCTAGACCAGTTAGAAACATATTTTACTATTTATGGATATTCTAGTATCCAGAAGGTAGCTTTTGCCCGTCTTAAGTTTTCTAGCCATGCTTACCTGGTGGAATTTGTATATGAGGAACAACGATTTTTCAAATCTGACATAGAACAAATTCAAAAGCTGAATTAAAAAGCAGTTCTACCCAATCGGCCACGAGGAGCATCGGTGAATCAAGTGGAAATATCTACGACATAAGTATGATCAATCTATCCAGGACTACACTACCGAGTTCCACAAGCAATCTCACTCGAAATCTCCATCGACGATTATGCAGTTTTTATGAAGTACATCGGAGGTCTCCACAAGAACATTCGAAAGGAGCCGAAACTCTTCAAAGTTGAAGACATCAGCAAAGCCAGCATGAAGGCCCTAGGGATTAAGAAGAGAAACCGGCTTAGAGAAGGTAAAAAAAAAAAACGATGAAAATCCATGTCAAGAGAGGGAGCAAGAAAAGAAGCACACCAACACGACTCAAAAAATTTATTGTGATCATTGTAACCTTCGTGGACACACCAAGGAGAAGTGTTGGAAAATTCACCCTAAGCTGCAGCTGAAAAGAAAGACATAGAGAGAAGAGGATTCCAAGAAGGGAAAGGCAGTTCTCAATGTTGTAGAAGTTGAGGAGTTGTACGAGCTTGAGCAAGCAAACCCAAATTGAGCCTGATGGCGAGAAAACTCAAGACAGCAATAGAGGCAGATTTAGAAGTGCGTGAGGAACTCTTTTGCCTCAGTTGAAGCAGAGCATCATTGAGGCCAAGAACTGCCAAACTGGGCCACTCAGTTCGGGCAGTGACCGGGTCGGTTCGAGCAGTGCCGGGCCAACTCAGTGCGAAACCAAGTCGGTTCAGTTATTATTTTCAGTTCTGACTTCATAGAAGCCGGAACTCCTACAAAACCGACCAGAACTCCTACAGAACCGATCAGAACCGGTCTCTTATCGATCAGAACCGGTCAATAAGTGTACGAACCGGCCGGAACCGGTCGGTTCGGTGCAAACTCGATGCGAACTAGAAGGTTCGCACCAAGTCAACCCAATTCCGAACCGGATGGACGCTATTCCTTAAATTATTGCCACCTGATGCTTCAAGGCCTCCTAACAACATTTGAAGGCAGCTCCAATGCTTTTTCTTCCTAAATACTCCAAAAATAATACTAATTCAGGCTATCAGAAGAAACATCCAAGGCTAAATAAAATGTGCTTTCTCTTTTCTACCTCATTTTCTTCTTTTTTTAGAGGAGGCTTGAAAAAATAGCTCAAAAATTACAAAATAAAAAAAGATCATGCCAAAATTTTTGATTTGGGCTTGATTTTTTTATATGTTGTAGATCTATAGACAATCTACACGTTGACATAAAAAATTTTAACTTTTGTATTATATATAATTTTTAAAAATTAAAAATATATTTTTGTATTAAAAATAAAATTAATAAAATAAATAAAAATTGAAAAAACTGTAAAATTAGAAATGTATTTAGAGGCATGCAAGCTACTTTCCATAAAAATTTGGTGTCCATTATTCAAATTTTGATGCGATCATGCGCACAGTGGCCTAGGCCTAAATTTGAAAAAAAATAAAAAATAAGTAGCTTTTGATGCATTCTCGATGGCCTAAAAGAATATATGTAGCATCCATTATTGGATTCTACATGAATCTGAGTTGAAATTAATTTTTCAAAATATTAATATTTAAAAATTATTTTTAAATTCAAAAAATAATTAAAAATATATAAATAATACCAAAAATTATGAAAAATTAGTAGCACATATTACATAATTCAGAAGTGATTTCTGAGGTGGAAATCATATTTTTTTGAATTTATAATATTTAAACATATTTTTAAATTTAAAAATTATTAAAAATATATAAATATTTTAAAAAGTAAGAAAAATTAGTGTTATGTATTAGATAAATCCGGTGCATTTTTTGAGAAAAAAATTTCATCGTAAATTAATTTTGTTATTTTTAAATAATTGATAAACTAGCATACTTGATAAACGTGCAAGAATAAAGCCATTAAGGAAAAAAGATCCAAAGCGTGATATTGGCTGGAATCATGGGCAAATACTCTCGAGCCGGCACTATTGGAAGTGCAACTGATGCAACATAGTTTAAGAGGGGTAATCAGATTGAAGCAGCACTTAGCTGGTGGTTACTCTGACGTATTTATGTGCCGAAAATATCCACATAAGGTTCGGCAGCAGATGAAGAAGCACTTCGCTGATTTCAAAGCAGCGAAGGAGAAGGTTGCCAAGAAAAAGGCGAAGGTGGACCGTCGAGCAGTAGAGCCATCTTCCTGTCACTCCAGGGAGTCAGAGAAGGTGTCTGCTCCAAATGACAAGGCACAAATCCAGGCTGCCATGCAGGCAAGCCTGGATAATCAGTGGCAGCATGATGAGGTGGCCAAACATAGGGCTCGATTTGGGCCCTCGTACTACAAATTGGGCTCTGATTCTACGAGCAGCAGGCCAGATCTAGAGTTCAGAAGACCACCTCAATCAGGAAGACCGTCAGCAGAGACGGTGGTCGGATTGCGTCTATGTTAAGGGACTTTTGGTAGCAGAAAAAAGTCATCCAAAGATTCCACCAGCAGCAGCAATCCATGATTTAGATCGACATGCCTTCTTCAACAAAGATTCGAAGCAGCAGAGGGTTAACTCAATGCTAAATAAGGATAAGAAAAAAGATATGTGGCGAGCTATTGGACCCTGGTTCCACTTCAGCTACATCCCAGCGAATGTGGCAAACAATACGTACAACAGGTCTGTCGTTTCTACCATACAGATTGCCGGTTCCAGTATAGATCCTCTAGGCTCAAAGGACATTTACGGTGAGCTTCTTGATAGTAATAAGAAGCTAGGAAAATAGACTGCCTCCTACAAGAGCAAGTGGCCCACATATGGACTGACTATGATTTGTGATGGTTGGACCGGTCCTACCAGACAGCATCAACATTTTGATATACTGTGATAAGAAGACTTTCTTCCACAAGTCGGTTGACGCTTCTGATCAGGTGCATGACGTCGCATACATCCTCAAACTGATGGAGGAGATAATTGATCAAGTAGGAGAGTGGATTAATTTTGGGCTGTCCGCAAAAAATCTTAAGCAGCTAGCTATTCGGATCCTTTCCCAGACGGTCTCCTTGAGTGGCTGTGAGCGCAATTAGTCCACCTTGGCCCTCATCCACAGCAAGCAGAAAAACCGTCTGACACAGAAGCGCCTCAATGACCCTGTATATGTTCATTACAATCTGAGGTTGAGACTAAAGTGCATTCAAGAGGAAGTGGAGCTCAAATATATAGATCCAATCCATAGTACTTTCATTGATGATGAAGATGATCCTATGATCAGTTGTCTTGTGGGCCAGCAGCAGTAGCCAGAGCTTAATGAGCGAGGATCGCCTCCACGACTGGCCAGTTTTGTAACCAGTGAGGCTAGAGTCGATGCAGGGCAATGGGCTGAGCGCAATATTCTACGAGTTCTTCTAATTGATCAGCCACAGCCACAGAAGAGCCAGTCACCCCATGACTTCTTGTTCGAGACATCCTCTCAGAGATATGATCGAGAGATGCTTAGACGAGACCACTACGCTACCCGGTCGACTTGATCAGGAGGGCGATATACATCCTCGCAGCATAACCAGGCAAAGAGGGAGACGAAGAGTAAGAAGACAGCTGCCTAACACACCAAAAACAAAAACAAAAGGCACCTACAGCCCTAATGGAGTGTTGAGGATGAGTCAGTACACTCAAATTCAAAAACTAGAAGCAGCAGCGATGATAGTTCTAGTGATCATGAATCTGTCGGCCAGGGAATAGAGGACAGAAGACCACTGTTTATGAGACAGCCGCAGGATAGTCTTCGATTCACTAGTGAGTCCTAGTTTATGCATACTACACAGGATAGGAACCCCGTCAAAGCAAAAAAAAAAGATAGGGACCATGGTGCACGATCTGGTAGAGCCCACAAGGATATAATTGCGTATAGGAGATGAGCTCCTTAAGGCCATTTAGGAGGCACGATGCAGCTGCAGATAACCTCGTATGTAAAGTAGGATCCATAGACGTATCAGATTTCGAGTAGTATAGTGGATCTTATTACCCGCAGCCACATACAACCTATGACCTATACGGATACGGATATGGATATGGTGCGTTTGAGGCATCTTCCGGTGACTATCCTGCACAACCCAGAGCATCTTACGAGTCGGATTTTGCTGCCAGCATATTCGGATGGATCCCACCACACCCGTATTATCAGCCGAGGATACCTCTGAGCCATAGCTTCAGCAAAGGATCCGAGAGCACTTATAAGCTGGTGGGCGTTCCTTATGGGATAAACATACAAGATTACGCCACTTTGTTAAAGGGATGGGCTGATGTGCCTCCTGACTATGCTGATGATCCGGATATTTACAAGAGGCATCGCCGCTCGATCCGATTTTAGATATCGGTATGTATGTTAGACTTAATGTATGTAATTGATTGTATTATTTTTTTAATTTTCACGTCACTACTTGATTTGAGGATATTTTATATTGTTCATTTTATGATTTGTATTATTTTAAAGCAATAAGATGCATCTAGGTTAAATCGAAATCATATAAACATCGAAAAACATCAAAGAAACATAAAAAAATCAAAAAAAATCAAATTAGACTTAAATTCATTGAAAAAGTTCAAAAAGAGTGATTACCAATTAATTTTTTTCAAAAAGTCTAAAAACAATTGGGCGTGCCAGTCCATGAACCGGCACATCCAACCCGTACTTGTTCGGTATGGTACCGAACCGTACTGGGCGTCGACCGGTACGGATTCCGGTATCAGTTCGGCGAACCTTGATTGAGGCAATTGTAGATTCTGTAAGACAGAAGAACCTCATATTTGAAAATCTAGTTCAAACGCTGAAGTTGCAGACTAAGCCTCATCCACATCCCACTCTCTTGGTTGAATTCAATAGGACATCAAATTAAAGATCACGAAGTAGTGTACCTTCAAATTCGCTATAACCTAAGAGCTATGTCGACGAGGTAACTTCTGAAGTAGTTCCTTTAGATGTTTGCTAGATTATCGTTGGGATCCCATACCTTTGGGATCGAGATGCAGTCTTCTACTGGTGTCTAAAGAAGTATCAATTCGTGAAGGATGGAAAGGAGTTTACGATCAATGCCTCCTAAACACAAGGTAACATTGACCTTGCAATTGCAGCCTAAGCAAAGCGACTTGTTAATGCTTGCAACAAGTTTGTGATGATGGTACGAAAATCTAATACTACTTATAAGAAGCCAAGCTCTCATTCTTTAGTTTCATTGACCGATCTACTGAGATCAAAATCGAGGAGTCATCGTAGTCATCATCGACGAAGAAGGACAGAAAGGAGAGTCCCTACCATGAAGTACAGATGCAGGAGCAGAATAAGTGGTTTGTTGAGATTCAAGAGCGAAGAAGAGCTATGCCAGAAACCACCTCCAAGCAAAGCTAGATGGTTCAACTGCGAGACGAAAAAGCAGGCATTTTTCCACCTTCAGTTTTGATTTAGCGGGAGCTAAATTTCCTAAATAGAGAGAGAGCCCTAATCCAGGAGGATCACCAAACTCGATGTGGACTACTTTGTTCCAAGAGCAAGATCCGCCAGATCAGGAAGCCGAGTCGCAAGCCAAACTTCCGAAGGCCATAATATGGTCATACGATGCTCAATTGAGCTAATCTATTTTTTGAAATTAGGTATCTTTTCGAGATCTACAACTTTGGGCCAACCTCCTAGGAGCTTGAATTAGGCAAAAATTCCATCATTTAGATCTCAAAACAGGCTGGTCAAACCAAAATTTTCCTTTTCGGATAAGACTTTGACTGGGCGTAGCTTTCTATCCGAGAATAATCAAGCAGAGCGACAGAAGGTAGAGTTGATGTAAAAGTTGAGATCTACCTCCTCGAGATTTTTAGCTTTTTTCTACTAGAAATGTCTATTTTAGAAAAAAGAGTCCTACTAGGATGAGAAAGAGAAATATGACCTAAATTGCGTAAGAGCGGACCTCGCATTATAAATAGAGACTATGTACCTCGTTTTTTTTTTATAATGAAAGAAAAGGGGACTTAAAGCCCTACTTTTGAGATTCCTCCATCTTCTATTTTTTTTTTAAGAGGTATGAGTTAAGCAGGTTGAAGAAAACCTTCCTTCTCCCCAATCGAATCATACAAATATGTATATATGCAAATATATATACACTGCACTAAGATTCGCCGTCTCGATACCGGACCCCATACAGGTGCCACACTAGCATAGTGTCAGTACGGTACAGTAAAAAAATTTTTGACGTACCGAGTATCAGTACACCACCCATATTGGGTACCGGTTCAGCCTCGTACCGCCCGATTTGGGCCAGTACGGCATACCTTGCATTACACACTCATGTATTTGTGCAATTACAAAACCACATAATTTTGATAAACCACCTTATTGCAATTTTTGATGTATGATCAAATTTCTACTCTAGTAGGGATAAATTCAAGTAATTGAATTTGTCATCAAACAACCTAAGCTAACTAGTAAACCCCCCCTAACCAAGTTAGCTCCATACATGGTGCGGTTGAGCCACTATAACTTCATTGATGGATAACAAAACACTTCCCTTTAAGCATATTGCATTTTGAGGTGAATGTTTCAGGCAATCACTCGATGGAAGTTCAAACATGTGTAAGTTCAAGCAATCTTGTTTTAATGGCTAGAGTAATAACCACACTAGTATCATTTGATCCTGGAGTACAATTCCTAGCCACCTGAACAGCTATGAATGTCATTCTAGGTGCAAGGATGCACCGAATCTGTCTGTGACTTACCTCAAGCTAATCACTTTGAAAAGGGGAAGATTGTGATACAGAATCTTATATTCTAGAAAAAGCTTCATTTGATGTTCATTGTACTATAGAAGAAAAAAACAACAAGATATATATTATACCAGAAATGATGCAAACTTTGCTGGCCATCACCCTTAAAAGCTGTTCTTGCAACAGCTGCATAGAACCTGCCTACACAACATGAAGTCATAAGTAAAATATACATAAATCCAGAGAAAACATATTGGAAAAACAGATTTTACTTACATTCCTAGAGTCATTACTGTCAAGACACCTGAAACATCTGCCCCATCTTGAGCCTGGCAAGTAAAAGACGAAAGTCATGCAAGTGTCAAGGACTGAAAATTCAGAACAAGCTATCCTTATAGCATAAATATAATACAACGAATTTTCTAGATAAATGAAGGGTTAATTAGTATGAGCACGTGAGCCCAAGTAGTGTTTTTCCTGGAAAACACCAATATCGCCCTTTAAAAAGAAATAGGAACTACATCAAATATAGCAGATGCATTAGCTCTTAGATGAACAATGTCAATGACATGCTGGTCTGGATGGAAGATCCCATTGTTCAAATAGAACTGACTGTAAATGATGTAACAACTTTCTAACAATCAATTTCCCTAACCATTTCCCGTCAAAAAATATTGTACGCATAAATCCCATTTGTAGGTCAGCCCTTAATTATGCTGATAAATAACTTAATTTTCAAATGAAGATATTAAAGTAAACATGAGGGAAGCATTTGGATCTCAAAAATAAGAGATAAGCATCTTGCTATAAGGCTTCCTAGAAAAGTGTCCCATTCACTGTAAATAATAAATGTACTGGAAATCACAGACAGGTGTATCTTACAGTGAAGAAAGCAAGGTAGCTGACAGCAAGAGTCAATGTAATCTCTATAACTGTGTCATTGAAAATAAAGCCCAGCCACAGTACAGATGCTACTCCGAAAGCTAGACCCATAGCTACTCTGGATAAAAAAATATAAACAATAATCATCACCACATTTTGGTGGGAAACATGTATCAGACAACAAACGAATACTTACGCTCCAAGTGAAACTTGTGATAAGAATTTTATGATGTCTCCCACATTGAAGGTCTGGCCAAGGACCATTCGGTAGAACAGCTGAAATACAACAATCGCAGTTCTGGAAAAATCAGGGTACTACAGTTAAATGAGGTAAAGGTGAGAGAACTGATGTTTCTTGGAGATTGCTGGTGCATGATTCTTTTTGTATATCAAATATTAAAAGGAATCATGTACATGGCATACATAATAGATGATTAGTCAGTATTTGCAGTGTTTCTTTTATCTTTTAGGTGTATCTTACTAAATTTACTAGATTATTTGATAAATTAATTCATGATAAGAACTCATTAACCTTAATATATTTGATAGTAAAATCCAATATAGTGATGGTCAGCCATCACATCTCTGATTATAAGCCCAGTTGTCCTCTCTTAATTACATGGACACTGCCACAGGACTTGCTTCTACTCTTTTCAATGTGCATAACCTCCCTATTTCTTTTCTTAACGACTCTATCACATAGTCCTTCATATTACAGATAAACTGTTTAGCATTTTCCCAAAATTATATGGCAATTTGTATGTGAGATTCTTGAATCAAAGTTACCTCACAAAAGTTAATTCTAAAGAGAATGATATGTAACCACATCTTAGTCATATAGTTTAATAACCACAAAAGTTAATTCTTCCAACCAAAGTTCGTACCTTTCATTCAACCAACCCTTCTCACAATTTCTCCTTGAAGGAATATTATGAACATACGAGCCTTATGATCAGCATGCATGAAGTGACCAAAGCAGCAGTCTTTTCATAGAATCAAACTATAATAACATTTACAATTTCACTATGAAATGCATTGTTTCCAGCTTACTAGCATCTTCTATAAATAAATTTCATCATCCAAAGCTCCTTAGTAGCCCCCTCCCCTACTTGTATCATGTTTGTAACCTAACTTGAAGACTTCATAACACAATATTTTTCATAATTCTTGTTGGCTATTCACCTATATCTCTTTACTTTTAGATTCGTGGCATGCATGATTTTTTCCTAAAACAATTATCCAAGCATATTTATTTACCCTCTTTTAGACCTTAGCAAGGGTTGAAGTATCTATACAAGTACTTGTACCTTACTTCTATGGTACAATATAGAACAGTACTGATATGGTACATCTTTTGGTGCCGGCATAATAAAAGAGGAAAAATACCATGTGTCAGTATGGTACAGGCACATCTGGCACCAGTAATATATTCTGAGGCTTAAATCTTTTTTAATGATTGGGCAATGTTCAAGGCTTATGTTTGTTTGAAATCTACGGTCCATGTCGAACATTGTCATCTTCCCTCTTCATCTAGATTTTATCAAACTTCACTAGATAATCAGACGATTACTTCTTGGTTATGTAAGATACAAGTGCAACCAATAAGGAAGGTCTTTTAATTTGCCATCTGGCTTCATTATTTTAGCAGAGCTAAAGTTGCCTTAGCAATGAAGTTCATAAAATTTCTTATACAGAGGCCATCAAGGTCAAAGCAAATAATAAATCTGCTCAATTTTCCCAAGAAGTCTTCTTGACTCAAAAGTGTGTTCAATACGACCTTATATTAATGAGAAAAGGCTCGAGTCATGATATATTGTTATCTTTAACCTCACCGTATTGATATATACCATCCCGTACATGGCATATCGTACTGTGTATCAGTTCCAAACAAAGACTCAGTACAAGGGGAGTACCAAGTCTTGATAGACCAAATTGACCTTGTACAGGGCGTACTGACACTATACTAGCATGCTACTGGTACGAGGTCTGGTACCGAGACTACGAATCTTGATCTTTACACTATTGATACGTAGAAAAACTAAAAGCCTGATAATCGATCACCATCTAGAGGGGTGGAAATAAACTAAAGTATTTACATGCAATCAGTGGAACAATCAGAACAATGTGTCATTGAAAATTGCTTGCATCAAATGGATGTAAAATGTCAATCTATATAAGTTATAAGAATACAGTAAGTCATTAAAAGAAGAGGATCTGAACAAATAAGAGATAATGAGCAACCTTCAAGCATTTCACTCTTTCTTTCTTTTTTCCCTTCTTTTTTTCATCTCCTTCTTGCTTCCTTCTCCAATAATTAGATCATACACAACTCAACTCAACTCAACTAAGCCTCTCCAATAATCAAATCATATGTTGTTTTATTTTATACATTTCAGTCTTTCCTGTTTTTCCCAATTTTTTCATCTCCTTTCTGCTTCCTTCAGTAACTAAATCATATGTTGTTTTATTTTATACATTTCATTATGCTTATAGTACAGTGAGTTGAGGATACAATATAACTGATAACAATGGTAATCGTCTATGTTTCTTTGCTCAATAATGTGGGCAAGTCTATTCTAAATGTATATATGGATTCTTGCTCCCACTGATGGAAACTGCAATTCCGCATCTCCTCAACAGAATATTGCTAAATTAAGCATGCCTTAATCATCAATCAAAAAAAAAAAAAAAAAACTGCGATCCAAATAGAGCAACTTCAGACAAAGCAAAACTCAGAAAAGTACCAAAATGGACTTTGAGTCCCAAGAAGATATATATCGAAAATAAGAATATACCCATCATTCATTAAGGATTCTCCTTCAATTATTGTGCTCAGCTTTTTACTTGCTCCAAGTTCTTTCAGTAAAGCCACAACAGCAACAGGATCTGTAGCACTAAGAAGCCCTCCCAGCAACAACGATGTCTTCCAATTCCAGTGATATGGAAAAGTGATCTGCAGCATAGTTTTGCAAGGGCAGAGCAGAAGTAGATTCAATTTTATCAATGTCAAGTATAAGAAGCTCGCAAAATAAGGTCGTCATTGGAACAATGGGGGCATAAGAGTAGCCTGTGTCCATGTAAAATCTCTAACTATATACCCTCTTTCAAACATTCATTTTCTCATGCATACCTTAATTAAAGTTCCAAGGCAAAAGGTCGATATGAGCACACCAGGTCCAGCAAGTAGTAGCATTTGTGCCATGCATCTCTGTATCAACAGGCATCTAATGTCAGTTTGAGTTACAACAATTGTCAGGACATTCCATTTTACTCAGTTGCTTATAAATGGTCAAGAGATCATATGAAGCATCTACAAAGTTTTATGGTATCTTAGTAAGTTATATTATACCTATGTATGATGTGTAGTAAATATAACAATCAAGTGTTAGATAAGAAAGGCAGTAGAAATTATGAAATCAAGTTTTATGGGAATACTGATTTCAACACTGAAAAAGAAGTATCAAAACAACAACTGGGAAAAGGGAGATTATCTAATGCGCATAAGCCAGGGGATTATATTTTCACCATTATGTATCAGAAAAATGACGTTATATCGGAACGAGAATTGTCAGTGAGGTATTATCTCATATACACCTGTCATGAACTGTTTAGAATTTTTCCAAGTGAAATAACATTCAAGTAGTATATGCCACAGGACCCAAACAAAGTATATTAATTTGTGATCATATTTCCAGCATCGCCATGTGATATTGACTCAATATTTCATGGTCACAATATCCATAATCAGCTATGCAAATTCGGTCGAGTCAACCCATTTTACTTTCTGTAAATCAAATGGATTCTCTATCAATCTTCATAGCTCTTCAATCAGGATATTTTGAAATGCTCAACATATAATGGCATGCACTCTCCATTCTCTCTAAACTATTCATCAAGATGATGATCAAAATAAAATCAACTGAAAAAACAAGCATAAAAATCACCATGTTCCTGCACGATCAGCCATTATAATATTAAATCATGATTCTCAAGTCCCAAAGTAAAACATACATGGAGAGATGAACTTCTACACATCATTGTTAGGTTAAGATGAAATATACCTTTATTTGGTGCACTTCCATGGCAAAGGAGCTCTCAAAAAGAAGAGCAGGAAGAAAGACAGATAATAGAAGAACAGGATCAATATTTGCCCCTGTATTGTGGCATGATCAATTGTATTATAAAAAAATTGAATATCCAGCATGTTGTCACACTGCTAACATTAACCATTATGTGCTCAAAGCTTTATATTTGTTAACAATTGAATTTAGACTTACATAGGCGAATGCCAGCTCCCAGTTTTCCTAATCCATCGTTTGTCCCATATTCTGAATTCAAATGATAAAAGTTCAAATTTTGTATACCAGTTTTGAAGGAAAAAAGACAATAAACCATAAAAAACGAAACACATAAACAAATGATTGGTACAATATGTAACATCACATAATAAAATGAAAGGCAATCTGGAAATGCAAAAAAGCTTGCTTTGACTGACTGGAACAACTAATCTTATGGTTGGAATCATTAGAGTTTAATTTAATTTGGGCTTATATTAAGCTAGTGAAAGATGATGTAGAAATGATCTTCTTGTTTGGACCTGCTAAAAATCCATGTTTAAGAGCAGTGATGTAAATTGTATGCTATAAATGAAAGAGCATTTGATAGGGGTTGCAGATTGCAAGTTAACAACATTCTGAATGGCTTGTCAAATATAAATGTTCTTGAAGCAAGGGGATCATGTATGTGACAGATTGGACAATTGTCGCTAGAACCCTAATATGGATGCAACAATGGCACCTAAACCTGCCTCTATATGTCTTCACCAATAGCATCCACTGAGACATCAAAAATCTACCAACTCTAGTTTTTCTCTCTTTTTTTTCCGTTTTTGAGGGAAGGGGAGAGAAGAGAGTAATTCAAATGTAAAGTGCATTCAAACCCATAACCTCCTCCATTGGAGTGGTTCACAATCCTATCAAATCTAGCTAACTTCATATTGTTTTTCTTTTTTATGGTTTTGAACATTTTTCTCATGCACATTTAAATTCTGATATATAGTAAGTTTTTTTTTTTTCTCTTGTTATCATTCGATAGAGCATGAGAATAAGACTAGAATGTTGATATCCCAATCATATACATTTTGTCATAGGCCATAACCCTGACTGGATAACATAAGATACTCTGCATGGTACAAGTGTGTGTAAATTCATGATTCAAGTAAATACGGCCCAAATTGCTTAACCTCCCCTCATTTTTCCAGGTGATTTATAGGTGAAAGTTGGCTTAGTAGATATTAAAAATTTCCTGCAATACTCTATTCATTGTAAGTACACTCAGAAACTTAAGTCCTTTCAGTTGGGAACAAGAAACAGCTATTACACGTGCACAACAAGCAAAGTTAATTCTGCTCACGTAGCAGTTCTGGCATACCATGTGCATACATGTGTCATGCAGCGGAACCCTGTTCAAAAGTTTCTCATTGATCCATTAAGTGTTTCATTTTTCGTAATTAAGTATTTGTTTTGAGAACTACCAGTCAACATTCATGTCTTATCAGCCTTGCAAAATGATGGTTTATTTCTGTGTGCATCAAAACAGAGGGAGAGAGGAGATAGAAAGTCCAACTGGACTCTTACTGGTGTGACTACAACCCAATAAATCCTATTTGTGTAGAAATACACAGCTGCCCATCTAAATTAAGAGTCAATGCCATAAAACAAGATCTGTGAATTCTGTGATACTGAAATAGCATGAAAATCGGACTTCTTAAATGTCTCATTTCATTCCACTAGCTATTATTTCTCCTTGATCGAGTCACTTCTGAAAATTACATAAAATCCGACTTCTTGAAAGTTTCAAGCTTTTATTGTTTGCCAGTACTCATCGCACGGACATAAAAAAGGATGTCTCCCAAAATCAAGAAAAATAATCAGTACCGGTCCATCAAGAATCTAAAGGCTCCCTGATTCACTAAGAAATCCACGTAATTCATAATCCAAAAATTCACGAAATCATATGCTCGCCCATCTAATGACTCAAAATGGTTATATTTGGCCACGGGTCCAGCAAAAATCCAAAGAACCCCAGATTCACAGAGAAATCCAAGCAACCCAAAGATCAAGAAATCATGGGCACCTCACTAACGCCCGTTAAAGCGAGTGGAAGTCAAAATAAAGATACAAGTCAAAAAGAAATCTCAAAACAGAGATACGAACCGAGAGATCCGAGACCGATGCCAAGAACGAGAAGGGCGACGGTGTAAGGAACTCTGGTGCCACGAAGGAGATGCCTCGAAGCGATCCCGAGCACCAAGGAGACCCCAACGAACACCACCGCGTCGTCCGGCTCCGGCACGCTGTCCCCCTCTCCGACCGCCTTGTAGGGAAGCGGCACCTCCGCCACCGACGCCATTCCCCTCGCCAGCGCGACACGCGGCCCCAAATCCCAACTCTAGCAGTTCCGGCAAATAGCTCGCCCGGCGGCAGTCCACCGCCGAGAGAAAGACCGAGAGAGCGCTCTGCTCTCTTTATAAAGGCGGCCGGAGCGGGAGGGGGTTGCGAGAAAAACCGAGCGCGGGGGCTATGATCCGTCGGCAAGAAACCGCCTAAGGAGAGAAGAAGAAGAAGAATAAGAACAAGAAGAAGAAATTGGAGACAGATGTCAGGCTCCCTTCTGGGTGCAGGAGCCGTGCATGAGTTTCCATTCAGAGAGATGGATGGTTAAATCGACTGGCCTGAGAGGGTAACAAAGCCATCCTTACAGCGATGGGTTCCTGTTGTATCTTTCGTGCGAAAGGATGATTGATCTTAGACCGTTGGATTGCTCCATGCACGGCTCTCAAAGCACTCCGAACTTCGTTTACACATATCTCAAAGCGTCTGGTGCGAGATCTAACGGTGGACTCGCGCAAAGGAAGGTGAATCCTTCTTTCTTGCCAAAGATGCAACCCCCGTCCTTTATGGATCCAGATGTTCGCGCTCACTTTGCCCTAGATAATGACAGATTGATTAATTAATATAATTTATCGATATTAAACAATTGATATAATTAAATATTATTGTTATGCTCTTTGCTTCGGCAGCTTAATTTGTTTTTTTCCTATTCTTTGACTACAATGATTGTCATTAATTTTGCTTCGGCGGCTTGTTGAGTTTTTTTCCGGTTCTTTGATGACAATGACTGTTATTTAAGTTAGATGCCTCTGATCCCTCCACGAAAGCATGCGAGCCAAGGGCTCTTTTTTTTTTTTTTTTTTACTCCAACGGCCCACATCAATCGGCCAATAAAATTAAAAAATTGATAAACAAATATATGATTCATCCAAAATAAGACGCAGCAAAAAAGGTAATTTGTCTTCCTATGAATATGAATGGTGAAGTGAAACTCGAACTCTTTAAAAAAAAAATTGGTGGAGCACCGGCCTCTCAGCTAAGCGCTAAGCCTACGAACAAGAGAGTTGATAAAACCTGAAATGCTGGGAGTGGTCAAGACTTAAATTGCACCGCGATCTGGGCACCAGTACTGCAGTGGTAAAATAGTACACTCCCGGGTTTGATTCTGGGCTACTACAAGCCTAATAAAAGCCCAAAGTGAAGCCAGTGTCGGTTCCTGTCCTTCAAGCGCGAGACTGGCCCGTTGAGATCATAACTAGATAATGATTATTTTTATACAATAATACAAGCTAGCTTATTCGGGACTCGGGAGCCGGGGCTGTAGAGTGTAGAGCGGAAAAAAAATCTGCTTCACAAAATGGTGGAGCGAATTGGTACAAATCAGTGAGATTAGTATGATCCCTCCACAGATCATGGTATCGAGCTCCAATCCTCGTGCTATGCGTCCATACTATTTTTTTCTTCTTTTTTTTTTTTGGTTCATGATACCGTTATGGAAGCTAGTTTATTGAGAATTTTTGTCTTGACCCATTTAGCTCACAAAAAAAAAAATTATTCACTAAAATATTTTAAAAAAAATTATATGATGCCTGAAAAAATGATTTTTTACATATTTAGTTGACTAAAAAAAAAAAAGCACATTTTAAAATTATTTATATTTGGATGAACATCTAGTTTTCTGAAAAAGTTATATAAAATACCTATTATGCCCTTAATAAAAAATACCTTATATAACTGTGTTCCAAACTTACTTAAATGTGTGATAGAAAGACTTAATTGTGTGTCAGGAAGATTTAACTATGTGCCAGGGGCCAGGCTATATTAACTATGTTCCAAGCTTACTTAACTGTGTGCTAGGAAGACTTAATTATGTGCCATGCTATATGAAGTATATTCCAAATCTTATTTAACTATGTATACATAGTATATGCTAAACAGTTTCTTATTTGTGTGATTTTCATCTATAAATTTATTAACTAATTTTATTAACTAACTAGAAAATTTGTTAGAGAGATAAATGAAAATTGAGAGGGTGTATGGAATCATAAGCAGCAGCCAGCATGTCATGGACTTCAGCTTTTAGAGATGATTGGCAAAGTGACTAGGGATATTAACTGTGTGACAAGATAAGTATGTACCAGTCCAAATTAACTATGTTCGAACCTTATATAACTGTGTATCAAGCTTACTTAACCATGTGCCAGGAAGCCATAACTATGTGCCAAGCTATATTAACTGAGTTCAAATCTTATTTAACTATGTATATATAGTTAATGCTAAACAGATTATCATTTAGAAATTTAGAAATTATTTAACCAATTTTATTACCTATCTAGAGAATTTATTAGAAAGTCAATGCAATCTTCTTAAGTGTGGTCCAAAGGTATAGACAAGAACATTTGCAGACAGAAATCCACATCAAACAGAATTATGATCCTGTGAAGGTATGGATGGTCGTGGCTTGCTGCCTGCATCAACAACAAGAGAGAGAACACAAGTATTCATCTTATTGCACAAAAACAATACATCCATAGAAGATAGGATCAGAGAGAGATAAATAGAAATTGACAGGGTGCATAGAAACATAAGCAGGATACCATGGACTTCAAAATATAGAGATGATTGGCGAGTGAATGGGGATTTTAACTGTGTTCAAACCTTGTTTAACTGTATGCCAGACATACTAATCTGTGTACCAGGGTGACTTCACTGTATGCCAGGTTATATTAACTATATTTCAAGCTTACTTAATTATGTGCCAGTATGACCAAAATGTGTGTCAGGGTATTTAACTGTCTGCCAGGCTATATTAATTGTGTTCAAACCTTATTTAACTATGTACCAAGATAAATTCGAACTTGGATGACGAGAACGCATCATATTTGAACCACAAAGTTCGATAAACTCCTTGGTATTGGACCGTACCACAAAATATTCGAGCGTGTGGTGGAACATTTAACTCAATATATCACTTTATTAACATCAATTATGTGTACAAGAAATTTTCACAAACTATGCGAAGCATATGACTAGGTAAAAATTAAAAATTTCAGATCTTCAGCCTAAATGACCTAGGTTCCTTGCAGTGCCAACCACATACTGTTAAAAATCATATGAGAGGATCCATGCAGGTGTGTGTTTAGTCTCACATCAGTTATTCATCGAAAAGTTTTTGAATATTTATACAGGACCAAGGAATCCAAAAAATACCTTTCGACTAGCCTTTTTGGATGAGGTCATAAGTTGTTACCAATGGTAACAGAGCAAATTCGGCCCATAACTTATGTGGACTAGGGAACACTGCAGTATGGGTTCATGAAGGCTGACCACAGACCGATCGTGATGCTTGTAATTAGATTTGAATAGATTCGAACCCTTAGCCTAACGAGGACATCAGAACTTGAACGAGTGAAGTATATAAGGACTCGTGCGAGTGTGTATTTAGTTCAACATCGGTTATTCACTGAAGAGATCTTGAGTACTTATATAAGATCAAAAAATTCAAAAAAATATCTTCCAGCTAGTCTTTTTGAAACATCTCTGTGAGGACTCGTGCGGGCGTATGTTTAGTCCCACATCGGTTATTCGCTGGGTAGATCTTGGGTACTTATACAGGATCAAGGAACCCAAATAATAACTTTCGGCTAGCCATTTTGGGTGAGATCCTGGGTTGTTACAAATAGTATCAAAGCGGACCCGGTTCATAATCTATGTGGACAAAGGGACACAGCAGCACGAATCCATTGGGGCTGACCGCGAGCCGATCGTAGTGTTTGTGATTAGATTTGAATAGATTTGAACTCTTAGCCTGATGAAAACGCCAGGGCTTGAACAGAGGGAGCAAGGATCCGTGCGGGCGTGTGTTTAGTCTCACATCGGTTATTCGCTGGGTAGATCTTGTGTACTTATACAGGATCAAGAAACCCAAATAATAACTTCCGGCTAGCCATTTTGGGTGAGGTCCTGGGTTGTTACAATCTCTGATCTTCCTCAAAGAGAAATGCTTGGCATAAGGGAATGAGATCCCTCTTCCCAAGCATCCCTCCTCCCCTGGATGCTTGGCATAAGGGAATGAGATCCCTGATGCTTGGCATAAGGGAATGGGATCCCTTTACAATTCACCCCAGGATGCTTAGCATAAGGGAATGAGATCCCTTTACAATTCAATGACTCGTAGAAACTCTAAGAAGGTACCTTTCGTATCAAACCTCAAAACTCTGCATTTTGATCTATCTTGCTCCAGCTTTGAAGCTCATCCAGATCGAGAAGATGAATGAAATTCCATCCCGCAATTCCATGTTTCCGTCTGTGACAATAAGCTCCTCAATGGTGGCTTGAGGCCTCCAGGCAAGCCTTGCCAAAGTAGGGATTCGAGCCTCTAAACTAGGGATCCGACCAACCAGTGATTCGATCAAAGAAAAGAAAGGATTTTCTTCAATCTATTCAACTCAAATCTATCAAATAAAATAATAAATAGTAAAAATTTTAGAAAGCCATTTACTTTCATTAATTTTCATAGCCCACAAATTATGGTACGGATTACATATGGAAAGTAAAGTTCCTGCTCTTTGTTTTCGCTCCTTATATTTCTTTTTCAAAACCATCATATATACCCTCTATTTATACTAATGAGGTCCTCTCGAAGCCGGATTCTTCTTCTAACTAGAAAAAAGAGAACCAATCATCAGTTATTACGTAGACGTTATAAACCCCAAAAGCTACAGCCGGCCGGCCAAACAAAGGTCGCGCGGTCGGAACCACGCCAAGATTCCCGCGCCCGGCGAGGTAACATAGCCACTGGGGCATATGCTTCTCCGCTCCACAAAAATTATGGCATGCACCAAATCAAAAGAAAGTCTTAATGATCTCCATGTGGATCACTTGATCTCAAATAACTGTTGGAAAAATACAATCAAAAAATAATAGTACCACATTTTTTTAATAATTAAATTGAATATCACTCACCGCAACAATAATTTCTACACAAGCAATTATTAAGCAAAATAATCAAGTAATCCATGAACAAGAGGCAATATAATTTTTTAACATGAAAAATAATCCTTCGACACGAAGAGAAAAACAACGGGACCTTGTCCAAACAAAATCTTTCAATATTTAAAATAATAGGATTATAGAAGGTTTGTTTAGTTTAACTAGAGGCTATATAAACATCGTCAAGATTGATTCTTAACTTTCGTAAGAAGAACATTCATCGTCAATAAGGCAGATTTCAACAATAAACAATAAAATAGAGGATAAATCTCACAAAGTGTTGATACTTGAAATCATTAATGGAGAATGCTTTTCAAATATCCAAACCATTCAACCTATAGCTTTTGATGCCGAGAATAATATACTAAAATTTCAGTTAAATCTAGATAAGATCAACTATATGATCATCTGACAAAATAATACTTTTTTTTTCTCTTCTTCTTCTCCATTTTCTTCTTGTTTTCTTTTCTGTTTCCACGGTCACCATTACCCTGTTTCCCAGGGTTACCATCCTACCAGGCCAAGTTGTATTTGGAAACAAAAACACTGCCATTTTGTTTAAAAAAAAATCAAATGACGTAGGTCTCACATGAGGAGGGACCACACCAACAATAACAAACCTCCAAACCTCCTTGATAATCATGAAATCATGGCTATCATCCCAAATAACTATGGTCATTTAGTCACCTCCATCCGAAAAAGAAATATTTAGTAAATAAACTTATAGTCATTATTAAGGGGAAAATGCCTTAGGCACCTTTTGGCATTATGCAATCCATTTTTTGCCATCTACATGGGGTAAAATAGATAATAAAACCCTTCATGAACCACTTACTTTGCGTATGGTGAACAAAAAACCAATTTGGTGCTCACTTCGTGTATGCTAAGAGGACATATGAAGTACTACTCTTATTAACGTCATTATTTGTCACTAGAATAAAAGATAACATATGATAATTATACAAACTTCTATCTTGTATGCTTAAATCACCTCTATGGTGTTAGAGTGATGGAGCTTTGAATTTAAAACATTATTCTATTTAGATGAATAAGATTGATATTTTCTTTATACAGTGAATCAATGATCTGTTAAATTGCAAAAAATGTATTGAAAAAGGAAAATAAAATTTTACATGTGAAGGAAAAGCCATTCATAAACGTGTTGACAAGGTTTGGTGATTTTTCAATTCTCCACTGGAACAAATAAATAAAATTATTGATGAAAATTAGTTTTTCCAAAATAATATTTCTAATATACAAAAAAATAATTTTTTTGTTAGAGATGGGAATGGGTCAAGTAAAGTTGCCTTGGATGGGTCGGGCTGAGTAAAGTTGCAATTTCTTTTTGCATATAAATCAAAAAAATAAAGAGCAATACAAAAAATAATCTTATTACATCATACAAAGTTATATATATATATATATATATATATATATATATATATATATATATATATATATATATATATATAATGAGTGCAATAACAATGATAGGTGCAAAGTCCACTTAGAAATCTGTACGCACGTAAGTGGAAGATAGCATCTGCAGCTTTATCTACTATTCGCCGGTAAACTTTCCTTGGCTTTGAGTGGACTTAAATCTATTGCTATTTGCGTTCTCATCCATCTACAGCAGCCAAGTACTAGAGCAGCTTTCATTCGTTGGTGGTAGGAACCCCTCGTCCTCCTCCTTTTTGGAGTAGCACGAGTGCGGTGACGTTAGGCAACTGCAAAATCTTAGAAGTCTCTATCAAAATCCTCGATAGAATATTCCCATCGATCTAAAGGCATGTTTGGTTGGAAGATGTTGAACTCTGAAATAAAATTAGAAATGACTAATTCACGTTCCATCTGTCTGGTTTGGCTGGAAAGTGTTTTATTCTCCTTCCAATTTTTTAAAAAAATTAAGAATTCTCCGATCTTCCAAAATTTAATTCGAACTTTCACATAATATTCAAATCATATTGTGATTCCGATTTTGATTTTAGTTATGAACAAAATAAGCTGAAAAATATAATTATTTTGATTTTGATATTGGTCTTAAATAATATGGATGGCAAGAGCAAAAAGGTCCTTATTTTGATGGTGTGTACCTATCTCTCCACCACTATAGAGTATTTTATTCTTTGACTCAGTAGGCAATGTTCACACGAGATTAGTATGAGCTGCTGGTGTACAAAAAAAAAAAAAAAAAAAGGCCATGGGTGCTAAAGAGTTAAGACCTTTTTGGAGTGGAATCGTATGCAATCTTTGACCAATGGGACGGTGGAAACTCGCCTCAGATTAGCTGCCCTTTTTATTTTGCGCACTGAGGAGCTTTCCTAGGACACCGCAAGTAGTTTACAAGGTTCAAAAATGTGCCGCGGCGGGTGAAAGATACACAATAATAAAAGAGACAACTAAAGTAGGACTATTAAATGAGATCACACGATCTCATGGGGAAAGTTGGTAAAGTAGTTTCCGGATCACCTGCTTTATCGCTTGCTGCAGCCAATTGGACATGTACATCTTTAAAGTTTGTTTATGTTTTGATCAGCCAATGCTTCTTGACTTGATAAGGTTAGGTTATGCCTTTTTATTAGGATGCGTTAGGTGAAGGCTTCAAGCGGATGCATACGTACTTGCTCATTTTACACCTAAATGTTATAGAAATAGTCTCATTGCACCTTCCCATCCCTTGAGCAGTGCATTTAGCGCATATAGCACTGTTCTTCAACTGCCGCATGAGGTTGGTGCTCGGAAGAGAGGAGAGTGGTGCATCTTATAATAATATAATGACATTTATTTTCATGTTATTTATTTCAATAATATAATGAGAGGTGGTCTAAACCGTTATAATATTATCATTATTAAAAAACGTGATTGGACGATGTTAAGAAAAACCATCTCATGGTTCTCGTGTGTGTACCACTGGTTTTCGCTTGTCATCTAAAATTATTCATTTTAAGCTAATTAAACGGCGTCCCATTCAACTCTTGTTTAGTGAAGAGAGATAAGGGTTATGGACCAAATAAAAATAATAATAATAAGGGTTTTGTGTTGGCAATAGAGTTTCTCGATTTCCGACAAGGATAAAGCGACGGCTAGGGTTTCGACTACCCCCTTTTTGAAGGACAAACCGGCTGATATGGACCTCGATCGGTCGGATTTGGAGATGGCTTCCTCACTAGGTCCATCTCTAGGGCAAGATATGAAGGTGCAATGGGCGACTATTCCGTGTGTTTTGGGTTCTTCCCTCTTAGCTGGTAGTAGTACCTCTAAGATGGCCAAGTGGTGGTCCTAGATGGTGCAAGGACCTCATTGTTTCCGATGGGAGACCTCTCGAGCCGTCGACAAGGAAATGGCTGCCTTGGAGCAAAAGTTCGCACAAGTGGTTGCTTTCTTGGCTAAGAAAATTGATCGATCGATCCTCTACTCCATGGAAAATAGCTTTGGTGGGTAAAGATTTTTTATTTTAAAAAATACTATTTTATTCAAAAGGAAGTATAAATGAAAATAACTGCCATTATTTATATTATAAATAGTCCATTATAACAGAAAATTATGGAAGATACAGAAAATAATGATGGTTATTTTCATGTTATTTATTTCAATAATATAATGAGAGGTGGTCTAGATAATTATAATAGCCATTATTATCATTATTTAAAACCATGATTGGACAATGTAAGAACAGCTACTCATGGTTCTCATATGTCTACTGCTGGTTTTTGCTTGTAATCTAAAATTATTCATTTCGAGGTAGTTAAACAACTTCTTAATTCAACTCTGGTTTAGCAAAGGGAGATAACAGTTATGGAGCAAATAAAGATGAGTGCATTTGCCATAGGAAAGTACATCCATCACCACTTTCATATCTCTATTTGTATGCATCACATTTGAATGGAAAAGGTGACATGATATTTATCAAAATCTGTTGAATTGAAAATGCTAAAAAAATGAAATAATAAATATTCTATGGTTGCTATTCGTAATTACGTTTGAAAATAACCAATACCAATAAATAATGATGTTATTTGCTTCAATCGCCTTTTGTCATACGTAACGATATATGGACCTTGTATCATGGCAACCCAATGCTTTTCCTCCAAAGATCAGATCAGTTTTCATGTCCCATGCATTGTCCCCTTCTTTTAACTATAAGTATGTTCGTCTTGTCATATCGGCAAAAAATCGAATTATCTAAGAGAAGTCCACACTGAGAATCTAAATTGCTTTTTATTTGAGTTCATCTAATGTCTGATGTCTATCTCCTCCCCACACACCTTTTAACTAAATGATTTGCAATTTCGAAAATATTAGCTATGTAATTCCTGAATAAGGATACTTCGCAATTTGATCAGAAGTGTAGCTAAAGTGCAACCTGTGTCATGGTTGCCAATTGCTTTAGCTGGTAAAGACACTAAAGATTGTATCTACAAAGTTATACAATCTATTTACAAAGTTGATCAAAGTGTAATCACGTCATTTTTTCATATATACGGCTATCTCGCATAATCTAATAGTTGGATGAGAATGAGATGGTGAAGGCTAAAACTTATTTATTCTTCGAACCTTTTCAATGCTGAACACATAAGCATTTCAACAAGCAAGGCTAAGTTGTATTTATTTATAGGATAATGTATGCCACCGCCGTTAGCCCTCTCGAAAAGATATCCCCTAAGTTGAACTATTTATAAAAAAACAATCAACAGGATAAAATTACAAGAGGGTATCCATCATTATCTTGTTTCCATCAGCATGCGTGTATGCACCCAAACAAGTAAGCTTAACAAATTAAATAATTCAAATTATTTTTCAATTATATGATTGGAAACTAAGTTCGTCGCATCTGAGGTCATTGTTGATTTCTTATCTCTAGCACCTCTTATGGATGGCATCACGTACAAAGATGGATGATAGTGCTCGATTCATTTTTACAGAATTATAACTCATATCTTATGTTTAGAAAGAACACCGCAGCCGCAGCACAAGAATAAATGTTTTCCACACTAATTATTAATGACTATTTTATGTTTAGGATGAGTCTCACCTCCCAATCTCAAAAAGGGTGGAGCTATGAGTAAATATCCAGAGCAATGTGCATATTCCATAGGAAATCAAGGTAGCTTCTTCCATAGGAGTAGTTGACAAAAAAAACCCTACTATTATACTGTATCGTACCAACACTGTGCTCATGTGACACATGTTTAGAGTTTGATCGGTATCGAGATAGTGTACCTTGCCTTCAACATATGCGGAAAAATAATAATTTTATGCAGATGCACAAACTAGTTTTATGTCAGCAAATATGTCAATTTTCTTAACTTCCGGCTAGTACATATGTTCTTCATCCGAGGCACTATAATCTGACCTTACACAACATATAACCACATATCCTACCTTGCTTTCCAGATCAGCATGCAAAACTTTGGTTTTAAGGTGTAATCAAGGTCTGTTAGACTGAAATGAAGAGAATCCCTTACAACAAGAAATGGCCTAGAGACTACATCAAGTTTAAGTTGCACCTGATAGATTATAGTTATGTCACAGCCTACTGGGAATCCACCTATGAACGGGTCTCGCAGTAGATAATGAAAGAAAGATGAAGAGGTTGATATAGTTGCCGGGCTTAGAATTCAATAGCTTGAATTTTTCGATCAAATTGGATTTCAGCATGTATGTCAAAGTCTCGTTGATTTCGACTTCACGTCGCCCTCGTAGTGCTATCAGAGCCAGTGATAACAATCTTAAGTATTCAATGGTTTTCATGGCTCCAAAAATGGTAAAATCGAAGCATGCGATGTACACAATGGGAACTTGGAAGGATGCATGACAAATATCTTAGAGTAGAGATTTGTAGTTGAACATGGGAGGGAGATGGTTGGGAACCTGTGTTTTTCAAATAGTTCCACAATGGATAGAAAGTGAAAATGAAGAGATTGAAAATGATCATGAAACTGATAAGCTTAAGTTTCTGGATCAACTTGCTTCTAACATATATATATATATATCAAGTCCTCCTAACATTTTCTATGTGTGATATCACTTCAACTCATTTTTACAAATTTTGACTTTTACATTTTAGCTATTAATCAACCTGTCCTGTTAAACAATACTGCACTTTAAATAAGAAAGTCAAGAATTCAAAGGATAAAATTCTATACACTGAAGCAGCGGTGTCGGGTTCCTTCCTTTTGCCAATGGATTAGACCAACTACTACTACGAAAAGTAAGAGCTCAAATGATACTTATTATATTTATACGTGGCAAATAACAAATGCCATTTTTAATATGTACTGATTTGTTCAAAACTATTGGGGGGAAAGCTTGAGGCTTTTATGCTCGATCACTGCAGTTATATAACTAGTATCTCTGTACATGAGGAGAAAGAAATATAACAAATCTTGTGGTTCAATTAAGAAGTGAAAGGGAGAGGAGAGGAGAAAGCGGAAGCAGTCAAAGAAACTCGATCGAGAATTTTATAAGAAATGCTGCTCTGCATTATATAGAAGATACTCTCCCATAATTTCAGCCTTGGCAACACTTTAAAACCTCTAGCATAGATCATTGTCAACTTAGAAAATTCCAAGAAGCAACCACTTCTTATCAATCAAATTGATAATATAATAGCCCTGTAAACCCAATTGATTGTGAATTAACTTCTATGCATTTTAGAAATGTCATGAACCACCATCTAGGGGATCTAAATATATTCACTAGCATATATAATTGTTTAATACTGAGTTGAATCATCACAGCTGGAAAGCTTGGCATTTACTGGAAAGCTCAGGTCTTGCCGCCTGAATTATTACAAGAAACATGAGCTTACAGTGCCACCAACCAGCAACATGAGACCTTTAACAAAAAAAAAAAAACAAAAAGAAATCACTAACATGAGATTATTCCTCCTCCTAAGCTTTTTAGCATAGCTTTTATATTAGTAGCTAGCTATTTGCCAGGTTATTAGAAGCTAACAATAACTGACCAAGAATTGGGCCAGGGTTCGTTTCTCTTCATCTGGACATAATTTACTTTGGTCCACAATTTTTGATCTGCTTGGTGTGAGCCCGGCCCATGTACAGCCCTGGTATGAGGCAATGGGAATAGCAAGAAAGTGGATTTCCTCCTGCTAAGTTGTCTCCAACTAATGACAGAAAGCACAAAAAAATTATTTTTCTAGATCAGTCTAATTCAGATGTAATATTTGAGTAGTTGAATGGGAACCAGCATCTCTTGTTCTTGGCAGCTCTATCAAATTCAAGAATGTTTCATGATACAGAATTATAGGAAAAAGTTGTCTGGATACTATAGAAGGGATGAGCTTATTCCACGAGATAAGCATCTTTTGATATATGTTTGGAGGAATAAATAGGAGGGGATAAGGAGAGGGAATAGAGTGTATTTGATATGCATTGAATTTTGTAATGATTTGAATTTTATCATAAGAGAAGTTAACTCTCTCACCTTTTTGTGCCTTTGAGAAAATGGATAGGATATGGTAATTGGGCTACATCATGGGAGGGAATAAGTTTATTCTACCGTTCCTCATGGAATTGGTTTATGATGAAAGCAGGAGAGATATCCCCGAAGGCATCATATAGAAAGAATAAGCCTGTTCCATTCATCCAAAATGCCATTTCGCAAGATAAGGAAAGAAAGAAGGCATAATCCCACACTTACTCCCCATTCCAAACACAGCTGAGTTTAGATATGCAATGCTTCAAACAATGAACTGTCAGGTAGATGGATACAATAGGTTATCAGAGCATACTCTGTCCATTTCCAAATCAATCTTAACCAAATATCTTTGTGGTCATGATTACAGGCATCCTTCTAGGCGACCGCTTATCCCCTCTTCTCTTTGCTCTAAGACAACGAATTCTGATCTCAGTACTTAAGCTATAATATAATGACTGGTCTTGAATGAGTATCCTTAGGAGAAGTTTGAACAGAGTATTTGCTTCCCCAAACTAGCTTGGAGGAGTGTGCCAAGTTGGATTCTATTCAACGAATCCAGCCACATAATAAGAATCACTACCCTGTAATAAAAGCAATCTTAATCTGAGGGGCTGAATTGGATACTTTGCATCCACTCTTCATGGATCCCTTGCATCCGCTGAGAAAGTAGGCTCATCTAGCTGGACCTGGCTTGGAAAGTAGGCTCGTTTAATAAATGGGCTGGGCTCGGGTTGAGGATTAAAGCTCAGTCCAAATGTGGCATGGCTCGATTTTCTTAATTTGCTCATATTATTTATTTATGTTTGATGTGTTTGTAGACTTAATTGATAATTATGTTGATAAATGAACTTAGTAGGACAATAGACATATTAATGTAAGTATTTATATTTAGCATTTTGTAAAATATTTTTAAGTATTTTTTTTAAAAATAAAAATGATTATGAAGTATGAGGCTTGGCCTCGAGCAAGAGCCAGGCTCCAATCTAAGAAAGTTTTGTGGACCTTTGGACAAAACTTAGCTGAGAACTACTTGGCTTGGCCCATGAACAAATCTAATCATTAAGAATATTGTACTTCTCCTCATAGGTGAGCTACCTAATCCCTAAAATTTTAGGGACTAGATAAGCTTTATCTTTTCAAATTAGGTAATATCCTACTTAGTCGGATGTTAACTTATCTATGCATATTGGATGCAAACATCCAAACAGATCCTTCATATATCAGGAAATAAATCATTCATATTATGCTAATTTAACTTCAGCTTGATGAATCATATCACACTCTGTCTGGCCATCAACATTCTTACAAATTAGAGAAACAGTTTACTATTGTATGTTTCTAACATGTTAAAGGCTAAAGAGTGGCCGGAGGTTGAAAGGGGGGAGAAGAAAGAGAAAGAAAGAGAGGCAAAGAGAGACATGTATACATGTATTTATACATACATAACTTAACTACAGTCCTACCATATTTTAAGATTGCAGCCTCAAAGTACTTTATTTTTTAAATTTAATTGCCTGCAGTTGAAGTCATACAAAAGAATATTCTGCCTTGCAAGTTTCACCAAACCACAACCCTTCGAAAGCTAAACTTCAAAAACTTTTCTTTTATGTTTTCATACTGTTGGATAAAAGTTTTATCTTGTCTTATATAGGTGACATCATTCTACATAGATAATGGAGAAGCATTTGAGAAATGCTTTGGTAACACAAATCTATGTAAAGTTCATAGTAGATGTGTTTCTTTCTTGTTGGTCCTCTCTTTTACAGTATTCTTTCTTCTTCCCAAGTGTTTTGAGATTTCTATATTTCTGTGAGCATGGGCCAAAAGTACTTGATCCGCAAATTGATGCATGTCCGAGATGGCCTCAAACCTATCGGCAACACCGTGGCTATAAGTATCTTATGGACACATGAAGTCCGAGATGTATTAAGAATCGTCATATATCGGACCATGGACGGTTCCCATCCTGTCCCACTCTAAAATCCCCATACGCCTACTGGCGAGAGGGTTTTGCTGGGGTCTCCCGTGCATCGTGTTCTTGCTGTGGTCCTATATGAGACGGATACTGGGAGCAGGTCGTATCATTTCAGAGGAGGACTTCACCACTATGATTGAGAAGATCCAAAGGTCTAGAAGTGCTAGTAGAGGGATGCGATTGCAACATGACATTCACCGTCTGTTAGGCGAATATGCTTTTCATAGGGCTGCTCATGTTTATAGAAAGGTCAACAGTGCAATAGATAACGTGACCTACTATGTAGCTTATCATTTAATTGTTTTTGTTTAGGTGGACCATATTTCTATCTGTCTCTTCTGTAGTCTCTTTTACTTTTTGACTCTTTAGGCACTATCCATACCTATGGGCGGGCCGCCGATGTAAAAAAAATGATGATAAAAAAAAAATTCTTGTTTTTTCCCAAATGTATGCGCAAACGCAAAAAAAAAAAATTACGCGTGTAATTTAAAATTCCCCAATTCAATAACTTGGGCGCTCTCTCGAATACTAACGTCGCGCTGCGGTGCTTGGGTCCGAAAAGCGCTGGTCCTAAATAATTCCTAAATTCTGCAAGAGGGGGAAAAAATAGAAAAGGGAAAATGACATCCTGCTCTCGCCGCACCGCCCCTCCCCTCCCCCGCCTCCGTCGCTAATGGCGCCGGCCTCCGCCGCCCACGGCCGCGTGATCAGCTCCGCCGCCGCGCCCGAAGGTCGCCGAGCCTCCCCCCGTCTCCGCCCTGAAGGAAACCCACCTCCTTCGATCCGTAAGCACCTCCATCTCCTCCTCATTCTCTCCGTTCCACGCCCTCTCTTTTCGTTTGCGTTTCTTTCTCGATCTCGATCCCCTTCGCTAGGGTTTAGGACAGGCTCCTAGGGCTTGCTCGAGGCCACGATCTCGAGGCGGAATGGGAGCTCGATTTGCTGCCCTCGGGTTCCAGAATCACCGGTTCTAGGGTTTCTTTCCGAGGGAAGTCCGGTTTTTGATGCTCGGATTAGGCCTGTTCCTTCGATTCCCCGAATTCTTTTCCCCTTTTTTTAAGGTTTTAAGTTGATCCAAGAAGAAAGAATTGGAGAGCAAGAAAAAGATCGTTTTTTGCTTGATTTGCAGGTGATTCTGCCTTCTTTTTCTAGCACTTGGGTGGATTCTTGGGATATGGCGGACTCGGTGGATGTGGTGTTGGAGTTCTTGAGGAAGAACCAGTTTACGAAGGCTGAGGCTGCTCTGCTAGGGGAGCTTAATTGCCGGCCTGATTTGAATGGGTCCCTCCAGAGACACCTTTCCGATGAGAGAGAAAAAGTGAGAGAAGATATTGGATTTGGAGGAGCTACTAATTCGAGACAGCAAGGTGCGGGCACATGGAGCAGAGAGATGTCCAAGGAGTTTATTGTCAAGGAGATTGAAGTAGGTGGCAGTGGTAATGGGTCTGAAAGCAAGAAGGGTTTTGGTTCTAAACAGGGCCAAGAGAGTGGCTGGACGGATCTGTGCCCTTGGAATTTTGGTCCGGTTAATAGTGCTGTCAATTCAAATTTAACGGAAACTGGTGCCATTGCCAGCAACTTTGCTGAGCTCTCGATATCCAAGGAACCAATGCATCGCTGTTGTTTGTCGGCATTAGAGAGGAGGGATTCTGCTGTTGAAACTGATTCTGACCCATCTGCAGAGCAAAAGATTTCTTCTATCAGCAGCAAAAGTAAAACTGAGATTGAAGTGAAGCCCGATGTCAATCAGATTAGTGGTTCTATGGCTGACAATGCTTATGCCAAAGCCCATTTGCTGGAGAGCCTGTGGTTGAAAAGTGAGGAGCCGTCCAAGGGGTGCTCCATGACGGCAGTTTTTCCACTTCCTGTGGACAATGCCTCATCTAGTTATGATGGTGCTTCAGGTCTTGGTGATGGTAGGAAAGAGCCTAACAAGAAAGGCGAAACCAACGATAATAGAGAAGTCACAAAGGAACAGCTTGATGATGTGGGCAGGCCTTGCTTCTCAGGGAAGTCTCCAGAAAGTATAGAGCAAAGAAACACCACAAGCTTTGATTTGCCACATATTTGTGAGAACAACAGGGAAGAGTTACCAAGGTTGCCCCCTGTAAGGCTTAAGTCGGAAGACAAGCTAGTCAATCTTCATTGGGAGGAAAAGGTTGATCGCCAGGCATCTGGAATGAAGCTTTCAGGTCACGACAACATCTTTATGATTGGGTCTTTTCTTGATGTTCCTATTGGACAAGATATCAATTCTTCAGGTAAGTAGTAGTTAAGCCATCAAGCAGCTAAAGTTGATTCATTATGTACATACATGTATACATATATATAGAGAGGGAGGGAGAGAGACTTTGCTATACTTGAGTGGATCTCCACTTAGATTTGGTGATGTCTAGATTGAACGATAAGAATTCTACATTGATGATTCGAGTCGTTAGATGTGATCTATTACTTCTAGATTGCTTGCATACGAAAATCATGTGATTTAGAGACTCCTAGGCTATGCATCAAATGGTCAAAAAATTGGACAATCTAACTACCATTAAATTTTATATATATATATATATATATATATATATATATATATATATATATATATATATATATATATATATATATATGATACATAGGCTAGAGGTTCCCATATCACATAATTTTGGGCATGTAAGTAATTTAGAGGTAGTAGATCACATCCAATAGCTCGGATCAACAATATGGGACCTCCATCGTCCAATCTAAACTTGATTGGATCTAAGTGGAAATCTACTCAAGTGTAGCCAAGTTCAGCTCTCTCTCTATATATATCATGATCTATCTTATTTTATTGTGGCACTTAAAAGGGTATAATGACTATCCACTTGATTCTCGTGACTCCCTCTTTTCTCAGTTATTCTTTTCTCTATGCAACAATAAAACTAATTTTATTGTTATGTACACCGCCTTGCACTTATGCCACTTTGTACTCTCAAACTATAGATGCTGTATATTTCAGCAATGAATGCAACATTCATGAACACATCATGCATTTTAGACCACATTTAATTTCTCTATGGAAGATGATTTGTTGGAGCTTGTATCTAATTTGGTAGAAGCATAATGAGGTGAATCTTGGGTTCAGCTCCATCACATATTTGCAGCTTCCCTTAACTTTGTGTGGGAAAACTTGATCTTCTGCTCTTTCAATAGTTGATTCCAAGCAAAAAAATGTATTCCACGCTTCAGAACCTATATAGAAAGTCCCCCAATTCCAACTTCCCCAAGAACTTTGGTGCTTCTTATTTGATGCTTTTCTCTATCCCCAGCATATCAAACACAAGCTGTGTCATATGAGGACCCACCGGATGGATTATTACATTGCAAAGCATTTCATTAAGTATTGATTTAGAATATTGGATTAAAATTACTTGCTAATGACTCATGTTAGATGCCCTCCTTTTAAATATGGCAATATAACGACAAAAGAGGCTATTTTGGGTTCATGCTCTAGGAACAAGAGCATAGTGGAGGTTTAGGATCAGGTTAGTGAATCAAGGAATGATCTCATGATGGTTAATTTTCTGGGCAATAGTTAAGTTGTTGATTGAATCTGATCAGAATTTTTAGCATTTCTTTGACTTGGAGAAGGTGTTATAGCTCAAAAGTTAGGTCGGCAATTAAGGACAGTTGTATATTCAGATAGAAAGGAGACAAAAATCTTTAATAGTCTCATGTTTGATATATTTAGGGGTGCAAATGAGCTAAGCAGCTCGCAAACTGCTCAAGCTCGACTCGGTTCGAAGCTCGACTAGCTTGAATGGTTTTTCGAGTCAAACTCAAGCAGCAATATACTGGGCTCCGAGCTTAGTCAAGTATATATATTTTTATTGATATCATATTTTATTTATAATATATTATTAATTAATTATTTTAAAATTTAATATTATGTTATATTTTATTTTCATCATATTTTTAATTATGACCAAGGTTCGAATTCAAGCTCGAGTATGGCTCAATTGATATCTAAGTCGAGTCGAGTCAAGCCGATCTCGAGTATTATTTTTTTTTGTTGAGTCGAGTTCGAACTTGGATATTGAGGCTCGATCGATCTCGAGTCGAGTTTCTAGGCTGAGTATGTTGAATCGAGTCGAGTTCGAACCTTTAGCTACTTGACTAGGCTTGGCTCGATTGCACTCCTAGATATACTATTGACATATTTAACACTATTCTTCTCCTCTTCCTATTCTAGAAATTGAAGATGATGCTAGATCTAGGTTTTGATGTCACTAAGAAAACAAGGAAAAGTGACCCCTTTTAAGTCATAGCTAAAAGCTTCTTAAATTCCTACCAGAAGTCTGAAGCACTTAAAATCCAATATCTGCTCTAATTGAACCTACAAAAGTTAATGAATTAGACCAGCCAGCCAATGCAAGGTTCATCAAGTTAGGGCGAGGGTCAATGTGGACTCATGTTGAAACGACTGGTGGAGTAGGTAATCTGGTGGATTTTTAGTTACTAAAAATTTAAATGGGAAGTTTTAAGTCCATAATCATGAAGTAGATGAATTACATGTTAAGCATATTATGTTCTAAAACAAAACACATCTATGATAGATGTCCATCTCAGAAATACGAGTTTTCCTCCTTGGAAGAATTGGATCCTCCAAGAGCAACCGGATATCACTAGATAGTTGAATTGTTGAATCTCTTTTTTAGTATACTCTACATGTAGCTAAATCTCACCGAAAGTGCTATAACTTTAGAAGATTTTTTGGGTGCTTTTCTTCTCATGTCAGAGGTCTTTCATTTTTCTCTTCCCATCCCCTTATTTTTAATCTTTGGATTTTCATGCTTAGCATCTCTAAAAAATTATGTTGTTTCTCTTTTTTTATTTTTCATAGATAAGGAGTTCCGCATGATCGCCGTCTCTTACATGCTTCACTATAGATGCATGGGCAGACACTTTGCTATTGTTTCTTGGATTTTGCTATTGAATTGTTGTTTCTCATATTAAACAGATATATAGACCTCAGTCTTTGCATGAAGAACCAAGCTGCATCATAATCACCATGGAAGTATTCTTAAAAACCTTGTTATTTGATTTGCAAATTTTTAATTGTCATATGAGTACAACATTCCCCTTAGGTGCAACAGTTGATCACCTGATCAAATTAAAGGACCAATTTATCACATTAGAAAAGATTCTAAATTAGCTGGTGAGTCCTAGATCCAAATCAGGAAGAATCTAATCAATTTGCATTCTTCAATGCTCACAAATTTGGGGAATGGCTTATTAATATCTACTGATGGCAGATAATATTTTTTTCCTCTGGCTTTGGATCATGGTATGATCAGCATAGCTACAGCAAAAAGCAAAATAAAATGTTTTTTGGATGTAACTAATGGTCAAAAGGGAGCCAGGATCAAAGCCAAGTCAATTAGGAGAATTTTTGCGTTCTAGAATGATTTCTGGGATCTAAAAAAGAGAAAGGGATGGTATGGCATTTGACTCACAGTAACCTTTTAAGTTGTGTACCTATAAATGTGATTGAACATATGGAAACTTGGTTCAGCCAGATTGCTTAAAAGTCTAGGACTCCAAGCCTTGTCTAGGTACTTTTTATCGGATTGTAATTGTACAAATCATGTTTAGAAGCAGCTTGACAGTGAGTCATATGAGTTCCCATATGGCTTCTTAAGGTGACTATTGGCTTATTATGTCATTATTGTTTTCATGTTGGCTTTCATTAATAATGTAGATCTCTCCTTATGTTATGTTATAACAGAAATATAATACAAGTCATCTAGAATCATTCTTCCCTTCCCCCTTTTCCCCCAGAAGGAATGTACAAAATAGAGGAAAAGGAATTGTCTTATTTTTTCTAGTTTATTCTTTAGAAAGTAGGATGACGACTCATTGCACGATCAAATCATCTATTAGTCTATGGACCTATAATGCATCCAATTAGGCCTCGAAACCTATGGGAATCCTTTTTCTTGAAACCTTCAATGCATTCAAATAGTCACAGGAAAGAGAGACAAACAGGTGTTTATAATTAAGTGTGTTGAGTCATGGTTTTGATGTGGTAGTATCTCCCATTTGGAGAATTCTATAGCCCCCAATCGTTGTAATTTTTTATTAAAAATTAGACCATTTATTCTCCCTCCTCATTTTTATGGTATAGAGAGAAGTGGAAAGGAAGTTTTATACACCTTTGCTTATTAATTAAGCACCCCAACTGTTTGTAAAAGTTGTTGCTTTCTCGGGTGTAAAGGATCCCTGAAAACTCGATAACCTGACCAGACTATTTTATAAAAATTGTGAATATATCGAAATTAAGTTTTCGATAACCTTATTGGATTGAATTGGATTCTATATATAGGATATGATTTCTTATTGTCTCGAACTTGGATTTAGTTATGTTCAAATCTGAAAAGCCAATAACCCAAATACTGAAAAACAAATTATATATGCGGTATATGTAAATATAGGAATATGAAGAGAATTGGCTACATCATTTGTGTTAATTCCTTTTCTTCATATTTGGGTTTACACCTTTTTCTCATGCATGTTCTTCATTTGAGTTCCAAAATTCCAACTGACTTTTATATTTTGATTATGTTTCAATTAAACTAAATATAAATAGAAATTTAAATTTGTTTCAAAAGTAATTAGTTCACTTTCAAAACCAATCATTCACTTTCCATATCATGCTGTTTTCATATTGCATTCTCCCACAAACAATAGTGATAAGAGTTTTTTTAATTTTGGAAATTGTTAATCCTTGTCTAGTTGGCTCACTAAAATCATGTGCTAAATTGAATCTCAAAAAAAAAAAAAAAATCAAACCTGAACTCAGATCTGATTATCAATCGAGTTTGGATGCGGGTTTGGAGCTTATTCATTTTGATGCAGCAGAATCCAAATCCAAACTTGATTTTCCTTATCAAGTTCGGATGCGGATGCAACATGAATCTGGCCAATTCCAACCTGCTTACAACCCTATTCCTTTGAAGAAAGCTCATCCTAAATTGGTGTTAATGCTCTCTCAGTACGAGAATTAGGGTTGAGAGTGATGGTATTTTCTTTCAGTGCGAGATGAAGCAAGCCTCTATAGCCCTTTAAAGTAGAGGATTAGCAAATCAGATTGGATAAATAAAGTATTGGCCTAAGGTAGGGGTGCAAACAAATCGAGTTTCTCATGAGCAGCTTGAGCTCGGCTCGCTAAGAGCTTACTTGAGCTTGGCTCGACTAGGAAACGAGCTGAGCTCAAACATTCTGCTCATAAATAAGCTGAGCCTGAATAGCTGTCCAATTCTTATATAGTGGAAAAGCTTCGCTTGGCTTGTCTAAAGCTCGACTCAAAGCTTAGCTGAGCTAAGGTTGAGCAAGTTTTGTTGAGCTCAACTTGAGTTGGAGCCAAGCTTGTGCAGCTTGTTAAGAAGCTGAGTTGAGCCCAAGCAGCCTGGTACTCAGTTGGCTCCACTGATTTGTACCCCTAGCCTCACATTTGCAGCGGATTGATTTGCATTGTTCTATGGATATATCCAGCGATGATAATCTTTTTTTTCCCTGATAATTTTGATCATGGAAAGACCATTAATCTTCTATCCACATCTCTTTTATCGGTGCAACTAGCCATTTAGAAGGCTATTCTGGATATCCATGCTGCATGTTCTTACATATTCTTATACCATTTTTAGTTTTGGAACTCAGGTTATCTTTTGAGTTATTTAGGTCATTTGACTTCTGATAGACATTTTCAGAGATGTTGTGAATTTTAGTTGTTCTATTGTTCATTGGATAATTAAGAAATGGCCGATTTCTCCTATGAACTGGATGGATTTATGCCAGAAGCGAACCCTTTATTTTGTATTTTGAGGCAGTAGCCATCCTTGTTTGAGTTAGCCATATCAAGGTTTTTAGTCCGTTTTTTTTTTTTTTTTTTTAACTTTTCACTGGTTCTCTTTTTTCACCCTCCAAAGGAAGACCCACTCTCCTCTCTTCTTTTTTCCCCTTCATATTTTTGACTCCAAATCCTGATAGATGATCCTGCCTTTTTTTTGACCTTCTCTTGGTGTTGATTTCTCAAGAAGTCTGGTAGGGTTTGCTTCTTTATGTCTCCTTTGCTTATGATTAGATATTCCATTTAATTTGGTGTTTGAGCCTGTATTATTGTGTGCTCAACTAGAATATATGCCCATTCTACACTGTCTAGACTCTAGAATATTTTCAAGCTTTTCTTTGTTGATCTTTCCTAAAGAAAAAACTTTTTTGTGTTGATCTTTAGTGAAAGCATGAGTGGTTCTATGTCTGTTATTGTCACATTTCTTTCTGGCAAATCATCTGTTTAAGCATTTATTTGTTTTTTTGCTTCATGCTCACAAAATCATAGTGTGACAACAGGTGGGAAACGAACAATTGGAAGCAGCTGGCTATCTGTAAGTCAAGGAATTGCTGAGGATACTTCTGATTTGGTATCTGGTTTTGCTACTGTTGGTGATGACTCAATTGATTACCCAAATGAGTACTGGGATTCTGATGAATATGATGACGATGATGATGTTGGGTACATGCGACAGCCTATCGAAGATGAAACCTGGTTTCTAGCGCATGAGATTGACTATCCAAGTGACAATGAAAAGGGAACAGGTCATGGGAGTGTTCCTGATCACGAGGAGCGGGTTCCAAGAAAGGATGAAGATGACGAACATTCTTTTGCTGAAGAGGACTTGTACTTGTCAGGCGAGCAGTATTTTCATTCAAAAAACATTAAACAAGTTGCTGGTTCGGAGGGGCTGATGGAACTTAGAATGTCTGAAAAGTATAGAGCGGATGAAAATGATTTGATGGCTCAGTATGATGAACAATTGATGGATATTGAAGAGCTAAATTTGATGCGGGCAGAACCTGTTTGGCGGGGCTTCGTTACCCAGGGCAATAAACTAGTTAGGTTAGGGAACGAGAAAATCCTCCATGAGTGTGAACAAGGTCAACCTGTTGATCCTTTCGCAGAAAATGATCAGCATGGTTCAGTCAGGTCAATTGGCGTGGGTGTAAACAGTGATGCTGCTGACATTGGGAGTGAAGTCCGTGAAAGCTTGGTTGGAGGGAGCAGTGAGGGGGACATAGAATACTTTCATGATCATGATATTCGTATAAGTAGCGGACGGCATTCTCAACATGATACAAACCAGAGCCGGTTGAATAGTTCAAAGAAGGATAAAATAAGGGGAACCGAGCAGGATCCAGATAACTTTATTTTGGCTTCTGAAAATGGTAGTTGTCCACCAGATATGAGTTATATTGATGGTGGATTTTCTTTTCCACCCCCAGCAAGAACTGGAGATATGTTGAAGGCTGATTCTGGTAAGTCTTTATGGTCAAGCAGGGGTAATGCGATTGTTGGTGATGATGCTAATGAATGTGCAAATGGCATGGTTACGGAGGATATTTGTGCCACTTGGAGGCGAAAAAGTAGCGACTCTTCTCCTGTTAGGAGCCTTAGAGATGAGAAAACTTCTGATGCTGTTAGATCATCAAGAAATTCAACTGCATCATCTACCTCAAACTATGCTTATGCTGAAAGAGAGGACCTCGAGAAAGGACGAGAGTACAAAGCAAATGATGCAAGAGAAGAAGACCCTGGGACAACACTCGAGGATGAAGAAGCAGCTGCATTGCAGGAGCAAGTAAGACAGATACAAGCTCAGGAGGAGGAATTTGAGACTTTCAATCTTAAGATCGTGCACAGGAAAAACAGGCATGTTTAACTTCATATTCTGACTAGACACCATACTCTGACTTGATTAAAGATTTATGTATTTGTTGTTTTCATGTATGTTAGTTTGCTTCATGGCCTGTTTTGGATGCCTTACCATTCTCTCTACGGGATATATTTTGTATAAGTGAAAATTGCCAAAGTAGATAGAAGAAAAGAAGAGAGCTGCAGGAAGAGTAGGCAGTTGCTCCCACAATCCTGAGTTTCTCGGGATACTGGAATCCATCTAAGAAGATGATTTTGGTATCCCATAATACTCAGGATTACTGGATCAGTGGGCTTCTACGAACCCCATACCCACCCCAAGAAAATAAAGAAAATAAAAAAGAAAATCATTCTCCTGCCTTTCTTTGGACCTCCCAAGATATCACAAGCTGGTTAGCCATCCAAACAGGCCTCTGATGCTAACATATCTTGAAGTTGTTCAGAGAACAACCTATTATCTTCACTTTTTCCTCTTATATTCAAAAAATAGCTTACTGTTATTTAGTTTGCATTTTTTTTTTTTTTGGTCTAATGTTGTTTTCCTCCTGCTTGTCTACAATTTACCAGAACTGGCTTTGAAGAGGATAAAAATTTCCATGTCGTTTTAAATTCAGTAATTGCTGGACGTTATCATGTTACTGAATTCTTAGGATCAGCAGCATTCAGCAAAGCTATTCAGGCGCATGACTTGCACACAGGCATGGATGTTTGCATGAAAATTATAAAGAATAACAAAGATTTTTTCGATCAGAGCCTTGATGAAATCAAGCTTCTGAAATTTGTTAACAAGAATGATCCTGCTGACAAGTATCATATCTTGCGCTTATATGATTACTTCTATTACCGGGTGAGTGTTTTTTTATTTGTTCTGGTGCTTATTAATGGTGTTCCAGTTCAAGTTGAATGATAGATTTCAATCAGTTTCTCACTGAATTTTTTGTCTTAATGAGTCTCATTTACCAAATAAAACTACAGTTCTATCTGTCATTCAGTGTCAATATTACATTCGTTATGCAATACTTAGTTATGCTTCAGAATATTCATGGTATGTTCTTTTGTTAATTTGAATAACTTCATTCTTTCTACGTTTTGTCAAATTTAGGCTATATTTCTTGGACAATGATGTCATTCTGACTCGCTTGGTGCATTTATACTGTAACCAGGCAATGGTGGGCTCTGGCCATGCCTGGGTCTTCTAGGCCACTCATTTTCTTTTGATATAATGCCATGTCTCCCTTCTATCTTGCTGTGGACATTTGGTCTTATGTTTCACAGGAAATCCATCTCTTGCCTAAAGTTTCCATGGCTGTTAATTCTCAGCAACCAACCATAGAGGGTTAACATCATCCTACAAGTGATCATGAAAGCTCTGAGAATTAGATAGGTCATGCTTTGATTTCTAGAGCTGAACCCATTTTAATGGGTGCCTGTCAGGTTTAGGTTTATGGAGGTCATCTAGGCGTGCCTTGCTTTATTAAAACCTTTAGTGGTATGATCTATTATTGAATACATGAAAAGTGGGTAGAAAGAAATAGATTAATTTCTTCATATATATGACTGTGTCTAAATCAATCAATTGGTACAATATTAAAGGGAGATAGCAAGAGATATCAAGCTTATGCTTATTATATGCATTATTCAGCAAGATATGGTCAATTGATTTTATAGTTCAATGCATGTTTTTAGAATTATTGCAATATCCTTGCTGTTAATGAATCTTAAGTGATCCACATCTTCAGTTTAACTTTATTTTAGCTACATTATTATTTGCCTCTATGCTGAGTCTGAATAATCATTTTCCTTGCTTATCAGCTTTTGTTGTACTGTCAGCAGTTTTACATTATTTATGTTACCTTTCTATATCATGTCTTGAGACATGATCTTTCACATGAATGCATCGCGAAATAATTCATTACGACATTTATTCAATAGTGTCACAAACCCACAGGCCCTAAATAATTTAACCATCTTGCATTATTTTTTGCCATATCGTGCTTTTACTTTTGTTATATTCATTACATTGTACTTACCATAATTTATCATTGTAGTTAGTGGAGAGAATAAGAATCAAGTATGAAAATACCCAGCAAAGATCAATAACTTTGAGATAGACAGTTCAACCAAAGAGGGTACTAGGCCTTATTCGGTGCTCATATTTACAAAAGCAATGCTTTCTGAGTTGAAGAAAATCATATTAATTTCCTTAACAATATCTAATTATCGACTGAAGTATTTTCAGCCTCCAAAGCCTCAATCATGCCAAGGTTTAGAATATGTGGATTGTGTAAATATTGGTCTAAGCATCATGATAAGGTGTACCATGTCATGTCATTGCCTTTGTCACAAACTGGTAAAACATATGGATGAGATACTTTATATACTAGTCTGGTTTATTAAAAGTTGTTTGAAAGTGGTAGGTAAACATCTTTAATCATATAGACCCAAGGTCGGCGGTATCATTCCAAACTGCCCAGTTTGGGATGTACTGAGCCGTACTGAAGGCGAACCAGGACAATTCCTGCTTTCAAATCGAGAAACCGGTGAAGGAGGGGAAGAGGGAGAAGGAGAGGAAAAGAGAGAAGGGTGGGGGGAGCTGAGGGATGGAGAGGGAGAGGGTGGAAAGCAGGGAGAGAGGGGGGGGAATGATGGCGGAGGGAGAGGGAGAAGCCTTCAAATCGAGAAACCGGTGAAGGAAGGAGAAGAAAAGAGAGAAGGGTTGGGGGGGGGGACGGATGGAGAGAGAGAGGGTGGAAAGCAGGGAGAGAGAGGGAGAATGATGGCGGATGGCCGGGGAGGGGCGGAGGAAGGGCTCCGCACTTCGGTTCCTCAGTTTCGTCCGAAATAGGGGTCCCGGAGGGAGGTCTTTTTATTTTGAAAAAATAAGTGAAATCGGCAAGGGGTTGCTTGTTTTTGTCTTTCTGAAATTTGTCTCTAAATGCAAATAATCTTTGGAATTTTTTTCTGATCCAATGGACTCTTCTCATCTTTGATACTCTATGATAAACTTCATATTTTGGTTCTTGATTAACTGCTGATGTTTCTGTAATCAGTTCTTAGGCAAACGGGGTAAGCATCACTAGTTAAATACTCCACGTCTACCTAGTCTGTGATGATCACCCTGTGAAAATTGATATTCATTCTTTCTGATCTGAACTGTTGCTTCACTACACTGACGTCTGATTAGCTGATTTTATGAATGAGCAGGTGATTTTAAGCTGTGAAGTTGCATATTTCTTTTACTTTGCTGTTGACTCTTTTTGTTGAAGTCTGTTTAATATTGTGCTTTCATTTCGCATATTATTCAGTCTAGAATATCTTTGATGTCTAACATGTTTGATCTCATAGCCCTTCTTGTCATTCTCTCCCTCTCCATCTCCTCCCCCCCCTCCCCCCCCCCCAATCTATCTGGTCAGTGTTTGCCTCCATCTCCACTTTTCCATTAAAAACCCTATAAAGTAATCCTAGTTTAATGGTCAATATTTTGCTTCAAGTTATCAAACTTCAGCGTGCTATTTGTTTTATTTCTTTCTTGGTTTTGTTTTTTAGCTGATTCTCTTGACTTTTGCAGGAACACTTACTGATAGTTTGTGAACTTCTCAAGGCAAATTTATATGAGTTTCACAAGTTCAACAGAGAATCTGGAGGGGAGGTTTATTTTACAATGCCAAGATTGCAGGTTGTATGCCACAAGTTTACTGCCCCAACCTTGAGATTCACTATTTACAGTTTTTACTCAATATGTACTTAACACTTTCTTAAATCTTGAAAATATTTCATGTGCAGTCAATAACTATCCAATGCTTGGAGGCACTTCAGTTTGTGCATGGTCTTGGTCTTATTCATTGTGACTTGAAGCCTGAGAATATATTGGTAAAGAGCTACAGTAGGTGTGAAGTAAAGGTCATCGACCTTGGTAGTAGTTGCTTCGAAACAGATCATTTATGTTCTTATGTACAGTCACGATCCTATCGTGCACCTGAGGTTATTCTAGGCCTCCCTTATGATAAAAAGATAGATATATGGTCACTTGGATGCATCCTGGCTGAACTTTGCACAGGAAATGTAAGTTTTTAGAGCTGTCTAGTTTAAATTTCTTCTATATCAGGTACTTTATTTGGTTGTGCCCTGTTTAGGTCAAAAAATATATGTAAGTTTAAATGCACCATTTTCATGTTCTGTCCCATCACTTCTTCATAATTTTAGGCATTACATGAATGTTGCCTCTCTTTAACTTTTCCTAGGACATTAAGAAGAAGACATTGGCTTTGAGTAAAAGTTTACACGTCTTAACATACTCTAATGTAGCCCGCTATGGAAGAAAACGTTCTTTTCAGCATGCATGGAATTTTAGCCGGTCTTATATTATCGCTACTTTCTGCAGGGGTTCACTTAGTTGAATTTTGCTGCATATCTCCTGAAACAACTAACTCTGTGCTTCATGCTGGGAATTTATAAGTGGCTTACCATGTACTATTACCATATCATTATTTGCATATCATACTGTATATATGTGTTCCTTGGAAGCTATTGCCTATGCAAAATTCTGGCATTTCTTTTCAGGAGGGAGTGCCTCTTTTTCTGATGTTTGTTATAATGCTGGCGACTTTGACAGTTTTGCTTGTTAAAGAGGAGGTCCAAAAGGAACGTCCTTTCAACTAACCTCATCTAAAACCCTCTTCTTCTCAATCCAGCTCCCTCATTGCGTGCTTTTGTTTGCGTGCTTTTGTTCATCATATACCTTTCATAGAAATCCCCACTTCAAATTTCTCTTTGAAAGCTGAATAGAAATTCCTAGGCGCAAAATGACTTTTATAGCGAGGAAGATGCTCTCAATTTGTCAACCAAAAGAATTATTTAAAAGAAATATTGATCATATAAGAACAATTTAAGTTTGATCCCTTGGGAGGCCTATTTATATATTAGTTATGAGTTATGACAGCAGGTAAAGGGAAATTGTTCATTTTTTGACAGGTTCTCTTTCAAAATGATTCTCCAGCAACACTACTTGCACGTGTGTTAGGAATTATAGGCCCTATCGACCAGGAAATGCTTGCGAAGGGCCGGGATACATACAAATATTTCACAAAGAACCACATGTTATATGAAAAGAATCAGGTTTGAATTCTTTCTTTTAGATGACCTGTTTGTGTGCTAAGAGTGAACTGCTGCAAATTATTTTCTTCAAGTGTCATCTCATTTCTGCAGCAGGAGTGCATTAAAACTAATAGTTTTAATAGCTGAATATGTTATTGTTAAACTTCAAAGCAGCCTATTGCATTGGTGTATATGTAGTTTCTGGAGACAAAATACTAGGAGCATCTCTTCCAACCAAGGTTTGCCATCTCGGTACCAAACCCTGTACCGGTGTCACACTAGCACAATGTCGGTACGGTATGGTTTGTAATTTTTTTGGCAGTATCGGTACGCCATCCATACCGGATACTGGTACCGAATTGGTATGGAACGGTATGCTCCATATCGTCCGGTTCGGACCAATATGGCATACCATGCTTCCAATCTCCCTATTATTTTTCTGTTAATTGTTATGACTTGACATTGTATGTCTAGGGGCTCTGGAAATTGGAATTGTTTAGTTTGTTCTTAAAATGGACTAGTATCCTTGATGAAGTTATTTGCATCTTGAGTGAGATGTAGTGCATCTGTGTATTTTTTTTTTGGAAGTAGCTGTCATTTTATAGAAGTTTTGACGTCTGTATCACTTGTCAGTATGCATATCAGTCACATCGGGAATCTTACTTTATGAATAAAATTCTTTCCTTCTGTGTTATGATATTATCTAATTTTCGAGTTGTTTCACCTCCCTTCGTTTCAGGAAACCAATAGGCTAGAGTATTTGATTCCAAAGAAGACATCCCTGCGCCATCGGCTTCCTATGGGTGATCAAGGTTTCATTGATTTTGTTGCTCATCTGCTTGAAATAAATCCAAAAAAGCGTCCATCAGCATCTGAAGCATTGAAGCATCCATGGCTCTCCTATCCTTACGAACCAATATCGTCATGAACTGTGCCTGGTGAATGTCTTATTCTGCTGGAGAATATTTTTCCTGCCTCATTAGCACGTGCTGAACCGCGACATATGAAGATTGCAGAGCCGTTGGATTCTACCGAGCTGGATAATCATATCAAAGAAGCATCAGCCTCTGAAAAAGCTTGGGGCCGTATCTTCTCGTGGATTCGCTGCTTAGAAGGCGGTAGGTGCCAACAGTCCCCTTGGTGCTGTGGAGCTGTGTTGTAAGCTAACTTGTTTTGTTTGTTGTAAGCCAGAATGTAATTGGGAATCAGTGCCTTCACCTGGAATAGGACTGCCCTGTTGTATATGATGTGATTATTATTTGAGGCGTTTGCAATGTTGGTTGTGCCCTGGTTCCGACCTGTTTCTTTAGATCACCGATATAGGTCATGTTAATGGTTTCTTTCTTTCTTTCTTTTTCTTTTTTCCTTTTTTTTTGGAACATTGGCCCAAAGTGTATCATGGGTATTATTTGTTTTTGTGGAACATCATAACTGCAACCATCATGGAATGAGCGGTGAGCGTTAAGACGTCTAAAGTGAGTTTTCTCCATCCCAATTAATTCAGTAATTTTGTATTCTTTTTTTTTTGAAAAAAAATATGCTGTGGGTTAAGTCATTTTAGGGTCCTAAAGTCTTGAATCATATGGTGTAGGTGCATATCATATGTGATGGAAAACTTGCTTTTCAGAAAGCAGATACCACGGGCTTCCAGAGTCTCCATCTAGTGGAATTCCTTGAGGTCGCTTTGGAGCTGTGTATGTGCGGTTACTTTGTTGGCCAAGAAGAAAGGATCATTTGCAGAAGCAAAAGATGGGGCTCATAAACACCCGTACAAGCCGGTCTTATCCGGATCTCAGACCGAGGGGGGGCAGAGCTTGGGAACTATTATTTGATGGTTTGGACCGTGATGTTGCCTGCACAGCGAAATAATAGAAAAGGAGAGGATTGAGAGCAAGAATAGTCGTGGCCAAAGACTTGTAGGCTTTGTCGTCAATCATAGGAATTTAATCATGCAGTGTACCAGATGCAGCCGGTGCCGCGTACGCCTGATCCGCAAGGTAGCGGCGCAGGAAGGGCAGGTTCGGGAGGCCCCGTGTTTCACGCATCGCCAGGCCGAGGACGCTGAGCACAGGCATCAACCCCACAATCGCCGATCCGGGGCGAAGGCGGAGTGGCTCGACGGAGTTCGCGGACTGCGTGTGTTCATTTCGGTAGCCACCCATGGGAGCCCGAGTTGCTTAAAATAAGATTTTTTTTCATCACAGCAGCAAAACATTGGAGTCGTGGAGGTTACGCGAAAGGTCCCAAAAAAAAAAAAAAAAAAACCTCCATGCAAAATGGTACCCTTTCTTCGGAAAACCACTGATTTTAAGATAAATTTGATAAGAAATAGATTGCGCTTGGAATATATGATCTAAAAGAGCACCTTGTTCGAAAGTCAAGTGACGCCATGTTCCATCAATCGCTACTCAAATCATACGCATTAGCGTCGCTAAGATTGCTCCTTAATAGGAATCATTTTAAGCCTTTGCTTACGTGAAATAGCTCAATAACAGAATTTGGAGCTTTTTGAAAATTGTGAATTCACTTAAATATGAACAAAAAAAAATGATAATTTTACAGATTAATTAGAGCTACGAATAATGACAGGATCATTGCTGCCTATTGTACAGAATGTTTTTTTTTCTTTATTTGTTACATATACAATTATACATACAGCGACAGCAGAGAATCCACTTAGGCTGTAGTAACATATACCATAAAGTATTCATCTTCTCTGGTCGGTGCCTCGGCATTCATCCTCCCGGGCCAATGTTAGCATTTCCGTACAAAACTGGTCATCCGGCTTCGACCACAGAGCCTGATCAAAGAGAATAAAACATCGCAAGTTTTAAGCGATTGCTTCAGCTCAAAAAGTGGAATCAAACAGAGCACATGAAATGAACAAAACTGATCAGGACGATCTGCAACTACGGTCAGGACCCAGTAAGATTATATAGCAACACCATAAGTTTCTTGGTTTAAGTGCATGGAAAAGTACAGTCCATCTCCTCCATGCACAAGTGTTGATGTGGTCTAATTATAGTAGTACAAGCACATGATAATCTAAATGGATACCGGGGTCTAATCGGTCTGCCTGAATGTTTCAATGCTCATAAATACACTAGAATCTCAGGGGTAGAGAACAAGGTGAATGTCACGCCGCGGCTCGAGCTTGCGAATCGGGTGGTGCAACCACCATATGTTTATAAAATATAATTTTTACAAGCATGCAATGGATCTCAATATGATATCATAAACATACTCAAAACAAATTAAGTAATAATATAAAAATTTTATTTTATTAACTAACTCAAACTTTAAATATCTCATAATTTTAATATTATTTTAAGATAATACATCAATTTAAATAAACTCTAATTTAAGATAATATGTGCCAAAGTTCTGCTAGTCGCTCTTACATATTGAACCCTGATAAGATTAGTTCTTTCAATCTATGAAATAAAAATTTATATAATGAGCTAGGCAATTCAGTAAACAATAATTACTTTAGCTAAATAAATTAGTTAATAATTTATAAAAAATAAACAAATATACAATTCTATCTTGCGAATTAAATCTTTCAGACAAAATTTAAATTTCTATTCATGAATTCTAATTTTTTCAATTATTCAATTCATCTTGTTAATCTTGAGCTATGACCACATATTTTTTATGGCAGAGCCATAACACCGTGCATTTTCTTGCAGTAAGCTGCACATCATCTTACAACAAAGTCCTTTGGGACCGCGTATCTACTTGCAATATGTCACGCATCATCTTGCAACATAACCTCCAGGACGAATCACGTGCTCATATATTAGCCCCTATTTAAAAATTATATTTATATCAAACTTTATCATGATTATTTCGAAAATAGAAATCTTAATTCTAACACCTTTGTAGGACCGACCTAATGAAAGCGCCCGACCCCCCGGCTGGTCCGATCAAAGTGAAATTTATTCGATCATGATTGCACTAAGATACAGAAGTTTCGATAGAGATTCAGGGTGACCAGTTCTAACAATGTTCGGGAAGGGCCAAAGTGGGCTGACATGCCACCCACCGAATATAGATCAGGACCCTTCACTAAGGTTGTTCTAGAATTACGAAGAGAGGTACCATGCTAGATCCAACATCTCTAGAGGGAGAGTAAAGAGAGAAAGTTCAGTAGAGAAAAAAATAAGAGAAAAAGAATGGGGAAGAGAGAGGAAAGAGAGAGAAAGCAAGTTTCTCTCTCTAACCAAGGAAGAGGAAGAAAAATGGTGGTTGCAGGTGATGCTTGGAGTCATAAGACCCACGCCTGGCCAATAGGCTGTCGGCGGCAACAGGCTGCGGCGATGCTGCAACTGATCAAAAATAGGGGATCTGACCTCTTAAATCATGAAACTAAGGTGTCCCCATGGCCGGAACTCCGGCCAAGGCCATAAGCCATCGTGGAGAAATAGAGGGAGGCCTCGGCGACAAGTATCGGTGGTGGAACCTGCCAGAAACAAAAAGAAGCAGGGGTCAACTTACCGAAACAAGCGAAATAAGGTATCACCCTTTTCCACCAAAAATTCGGCGATCACTAGCCTAATCAGAGCTCCTGATGACCGTGAAAGAAGGTAAAAAAGAGTAGCTCAAGGGAGGCCAGGTTCCTACCTGATTTCCGGCAAGGATTGGCCGCGGGCAATGGTGAGAAGGCATATAACACTCAAAAAGAAGAATCAAGAAAAATGCCAACAATGAGCTTCGATCGAGACCGATTATGGTGAGGGTGAGAGAAGAGTGGAAGAGGGCCTCTAAAAAGGCTTGGCGGGACCAGAATCCGATTGGGAGTCTCTTCCCTCCAGGCACACGACACGTGTTGAATTTTTTTTTCTTTTTTATTTGGGCCAAAAATGACTAGGCCGGTCAAGTGGACCGGACCCAGTACATCAATCAGGAGAATAAAGTTCTAAAGAGGAAAACACATACACTTAGGTACAGAATATAACATGCTTCTCCCTCTGAAATTTAATCTCATGCATCAGTGTACAGAGAGCTGAATGCCTAGTTGGTCGAGGAGGCAATGGTTAGTCATAGTGCAGCAGGGTCATGGCATGGAGTTGGAGCCTTGGAGGTCTCGAGGGGATTAATTTTGGATATGGCAACAGTCACGAGGACATACATGGGTGCTCAAGGATTCCCATGGATCGAGGAGGGGTGCAAACAGTCCCCTAGGCCCTTTGGTACAAGCCCGCCATGGCGTGACTATGGGGCAAGGCTGCGCCATGCTCAAAGATTAGTTGAAGGTGGGGATTTCCAATAACTTTTTACCTTTGGAGAGTTGCCGGGGCCATGGACCTGCTTGATTTATGCAGTAGAGCATAAAAGCGAGAAGGAACTAATTGGCCAAAGTTTTGGCCTACTCTAATAGGCAAGTCTCATGAGTATTTTAGTATGATGTCTCGCGAGAATCATAGGAGTCGATCAACCAAGAAGCACATTTGTCTTGGAGCTGGGCCAAAGAACAAAAATGGTCATGCAGAGGAAAAGATAGTGTGACATAAGGATTTGATGGTCATAATATTTATAATATTTTATTGATGTGTCGATTTGGATGCCAGTACCATGATGATGCAATGGTCAATAATATTTATAATATTTTGTTGATGCGTAGATTTGGATGCCAATACCACGATAATGCCCAGTGATAGGCGACCAAGCCATGGACAAATGATGTTGGGTGGCATGGCCATAAATCTTAGTGGAACCTGGGAGGACTTGGACATGCACGATCAACCATAGCTTTTAAGGGCTGCAAAGGGTGTTGGATTGATGGTTTGGCAAAGAAACACTAAAGCATGGCTTTGTATTGTTGTGCCATGTTGATTTGGTCAATGTAGTCTCGTAAAATGGCAGGATGAGAAAATCAAGTAGAAGAAAGATGCATAGAAATATGAGAAACCACAGATCAGCCATTTAAACCAAGTAGCAGATTGCGTGGGTGCAAGTTGTAAGTATTTAACAACTTACATAAAGATACAAAATTCAAGTTGTAAGTATTTAACAACTCAAACAAAGACACAAAATTCGTGGCCATCTCTATACAAGTTAAGAACAATAAGCTCCAAATATTAATGACTATAAGTACAAAACAAATTTCCAAGAAAAATATTGCTACAAATGCTGTTTTTTTTTTTTGGCAAGCTACGACAACTGTATGTGATCTTTGCATGCATCATGCTTTCTCCATTTGCTACCACGTGTTATGCACAGGATTAGAAGAATGGAATGTTGCTCTCCCATCTAATTTAATATTTTTACAATCATTATATAGTTTGATAAATATGCTCTTATATTAAGTATTGAATATATTAATTTCTTTTTTAAAAGTAGTTTATTTATCAAACCCGAGAGCACATATAAGAGGCTTTTGGTATAGGGTGATCATTCCAAAATCCAAGGTGATATGGGTGGAGATGATGAGATCGCCGCATTTGGTTATATTAGAGTAATCTTAATTCACTTCTATCTCTCAAATCATCGCCTAACCTAGTGATGGGATGTCCATCTCTCAGGTCGAAAATTCAAAATCACCCCAAGACAGCGATTTTGGGCTGAAAGCTAAGGACAAAAATATCTCTCAGTCCAACCAAAAAATTGGTATACCAATATACTATTAATATATATATTAATATTATATATGATATTATATTATATTGATATTATATATGTTATATTTATATATATTATATTATAATATATTATTAGTCATATTATTATTCAATGATAATTTTAAATTATAGTAGAAAGATATTATCGTATTTTATATTTATATAATGAAAATATATAATATATTACTTCTATTTATCTTATTTTCGTAATCAAATAATCATTAGGATTAAAACATAATATATTATAAGTGCCAATAAAAGTATTAATTCTATAATAATAATTAATATATTTTATATGATTAATAATTTATAGGATTAATAAATATATTTTATGAAATATATTAGGAGTAATTTCAGTACTATATGATGAATGATGTTAGATTTTTATGGAATACTAAATAAGTTACTTATGGATATATAGAAATTTTTAATTAATACAACATACTATGATAAACTTAAATCATTAGGAATAGATTATTTCGAGATAAAGATGAATGACCGGTAATTAAAATTACCTTGGTGATTCCGTTTAGATGACCACACGCACAATAAATCATGAAGTACTGGGTAATATAAAATGCACACGTGTGGAGTCGGTCTTCCTACCGATGGGCTCGCGTTATTATAGTGCGGAGAAGCGGTACATCTGCACGTCAAAGGAGCGGAGAGAGGGAGAGATGGGAAAGAAGGCCATGGCTCCGGCGGCGGTGGCGGCGCTGCTGCTGTGTTTCGGGATCGCCGGAGTCGTATCGGACGCCTCCGACCACCGCTACAAGCCTGACGATCCGGTCCCTCTCTACGCCAACAAGGTTGGCCCCTTCCACAACCCTAGGTGAGCCGCTGGTCTCTTTTCTTCAGTCATCTTCGGCCATCAAGGCCTCAGATCTATTCCTTTTTCCTTCCGATTTGAGCGATTTCGAGGGTTTAGATGCCGCCGTTCTCCAAGATTTGGTGCTGTTTTGGATTCTATGGAGTAGAGAGAGTGGTATTTCTTGAAATCTTTTTCGTTTTTAAGTCGAAGTGTTCTTTTTCTTTATTGGAGATCAGAGATCTAGAAATGCTTGTGAAGTTTGCGGTGTAGTGATTATATTATTTCAAATCAAGCGTTCTTTGTACCAGATCTGCGAAAAAAATGTGAAGCTTTTGGGGGTTTCATTTTTGATTTCTTGGTGCTGTGGTCATGACCGGGCTTTAAGTGGATGTCTTGGGCCCTAATTGTAGGTTTATATTCTTCTTGGCCTGATCTGATGTCTTGGATGGTTTTGATAAAACTAATTTCGTCGCTACTACATTGCTGTATTTCATTTTTTCTTGTTTCCATTTTAATTTGAAGTGAGAAATTTGATGAAGGAACGCTAATTGTGATACTATGTTATCAAATCGAATTCCATAATTGATAGAAATGGAGAAGACCAGAATCTTGCAAGAATTAAACAAACTAACAAACTACTCAAAATTTTAATAGATTTAAAAATGATGGAATGGTCTTTTGTCATAAATTGAAGATTTTATTTTTTTGAGCTGATTCAGGATTTAAAAGTTCTGGAAATTTGCGTTTCTTTTATTAATAAAGCTCAATCGTTGGATCATATGTTGTTCATTTTTCAGTATTTTTGCTTACAATGCCCTGATAACATTTGTTTATGTTTTCCAGCGAGACCTATCGGTACTTTGATCTCCCCTTCTGCACCCCAGGTTAGTTTCTGGTTCAAGGTCTCCGACACCTTTTCGATCATGTTCTTTTATGTATATATCTTTCTCTTGATTCGTACATAAACATTGAGAACAGAGCATCTAACTGAGAAAAAAGAAGACCTTGGTGAAGTTTTGAATGGGGACCGCCTTGTTGTTGCCCCATACAAACTTGATTTTCGTGTGGATCAAGATTCCCAAGTGGTCTGCAAGAAACATCTCACAAAGGAAGATGCAGCCAAGTTCAGGAATGCAGTCATGAAGGATTACTATTTTCAGATGTATTATGATGACCTCCCTATTTGGGGATTCATTGGGAAGGTTGACAAGGAAGGAAAGGACCCAAGTGAGTACAAGTACTTCCTTTACAAGCATATCCACTTTGACATTCTCTACAACAATGACCGTGTGATCGAGATTAATGTCCATACGGATCCCAATGCACTGGTGGATGTTACGGAGGACAGGGACATTGATGTAGAGTTTCTATATTCTGTGAAGTGGAAAAGAGACAACCACACCCTTTAGCAAGAGAATGGATAAGTACTCGCAGTCCTCTTCGCAGCCACACCACTTGGAGATACATTGGTTCTCAATAATAAATTCATGCGTCACAGTTCTTCTCTTGACCGGCTTTCTTGCCACAATTCTCATGCGAGTTTTGAAGAATGATTTCGTCAAGTAAGAAGTCTTTTAAATCCTTGCTCATTCGGTTGCATTTTTATCTGCCTTTGCAGAGGGGGTTAATGCAGTGAATTTGGTCAAAAACATGTTTCATAATTTTTACTGATGATTAAGTCTCATATTGCTGGGAAGGACACCAATTTTGCTTGATAAATATGGTCATGAAGTGATATGTAAACATCTAAGTCAAAAGAGAAAATAGGATATGCTAAACTATATTTTATTATGCACCAGATTTAATTGCCTATAGGAAAATTGTAGCAATCACGTGTTAAGGTTATTGAATAAAATGTGTATAGACAATTGGCAAGTCCAAATCATATTTTACAATGTAAAGTGTGTAACTATGTATAGTAAATTGCTATTTTTCCAATTAATTAGTGGCAGACTTACCACTGCATATACTACTCTTTAGAGTGCAATAACTGCTACCTTTTCAAGCCTCACTATTAGGATAGTGTGCAATGGAAATAGTAAATTATTAAATGTATGTTCGAGCTTGAATGTATGGGCATGTTCGATTAATAGACACCGAGTAGCAGATGATGAGGATCATGAACCTTCTGGTTCATCAAATTCCCAAGATAAAACAACTTTTTAAGCATGGTGTCGGCGTGACATTCATAAAGCTATAAATTTCAACCCTCCGATGTTTTATGGACAGTCAAATATTCTTTCTATGCCGATCGTCTAATTCTGATATTTCCCACATATCTCTATTATTGATCATTATGATCATTATGGAGTGAAACAACTTGTGTCAGCTTCATTCTCATCTACTTGAATTTTTTTTTGAAACTAGAAGTGTGACCCATAATTTGCCTACAAATCGCACCCAAAACTTCCGCAGCCGCTTTTGTCAGCTGTGTAGTTCAACTACTATAGATACAGAGATTTAGATATGCCGATTTCTATTTGCATGTACTAATTCATGGATTTATCTGGATCTGGTGGTCTGTATATTGTAATATCCTGGATTAGATATGGCACATGTGAATATGGGTGGTGAGGGATTGGCAGGAACGTAGGCCAGTGACCTTATTTTAAGCAGTGGATAGGGCAGATACTTGCATACGTCAGCAGACAAATTGGTATACTGAAACTCTCATATTTCTCATTCTTGACTTTGAGATACAGATTTTCAGTTGATTTGTCAAAGCAGAGAACAATATTTGAACAATTTTATTCTGACACTTACGGCATGCTGCTAACGGAATTTACCTGGTCTGTTCCATGACACTTAAATATGGGTATGGGTAAGGCACTTGGGTTTGGATTCTCAAGAGCTACTTCTAAGTTAGTATGTTAGAACACTTGAGCATGCAGGAAATGGTACAGCACGTGGTATAACATTTAGTATAGGGGCTTTTCTGTATTGGTAGATTGACTTTGCTCTGTTATTATGTTTGATGTACACAAAGACTATGTTTACACTTCCTGGACTGACAAGTTATGCTTTCTTTGTATTCTGTTTTGAAGGTATGCTCATGACGAGGAGTCAGCTGATGACCAAGAAGAGACTGGGTGGAAATATATCCATGGGGATGTCTTTAGGTTTCCAAAGAACAATTCACTTTTTGCTGCTTGTCTTGGTGCTGGCACTCAGTTATTTGCTCTGTAAGTTCAAATTTTGATTGCTCGATAAGCATAATTGTGATTATAAACCTTTTGCTTTTTTGGCTTCTATATTTTTGAGTACTAATATTAAGTGTTGTGGGTTAACCAGCATTTTAAGATGTTGAAACCTTACTAAGGTCATAAAATGCGTACTTTTATTCATCTTACACCTACTTTCTTGATCTTCATTGCAGCACGGTTTTTATTTTTATTCTTGCACTGGTTGGGGTATTCTACCCCTACAATCGTGGAGCTCTTTTTACTGCTCTGGTGGTCATCTACGCACTTACTTCAGGCGTTGCTGGTTACACTGCTACCTCTTTCTATTGTCAGCTTGAAGGGACAAACTGGGTGTGCCTATATCTCTTTTTCCCTAATATAAATCTTTTTCTTCATGTACATTTGCAGAATTTCATACATGTGCTTATGTATAAAAATATGACATTGTTACATGCATGCAGATCCATTCACAAACACAAAACCTGTATAAATAGGTGCATTTATGATATTTAAGCTACTCCATGTTTTTTAAATTTTTTTTATTTTTCGTTTGGCAGGTGAGGAATTTGCTTTTGACAGGATGCCTGTTCTGTGGGCCTCTCTTCCTGATGTTTTGCTTCCTGAATACTGTTGCCATTGTTTATAGTGCTACTGCAGCATTACCATTCGGCACTATTGTTGTTATTGCTCTCATATGGACACTGGTAACTGCTCCTTTGCTTGTTTTGGGTGGAATTGCTGGTAAAAACAGCAGGACAGAGTTCCAAGCTCCTTGTCGTACCACCAAGTATCCTAGAGAGATTCCACCCTTGCCATGGTATCGAGGAACTATCCCACAGATGGCAATGGCTGGGTTTCTGCCTTTCAGTGCCATCTACATCGAACTTTACTACATATTTGCCAGTGTGTGGGGCCACAGGATTTACACCATATATAGCATTCTCTTTATAGTTTTCCTCATTCTCCTCATTGTCACTGCTTTCATTACCATAGCATTGACCTACTTTCAGTTGGCTGCTGAAGATCATGAATGGTGGTGGAGGTAAGCCTAATGTTTCATCCCTGCTTTATTAACAAAATCACCTATAACCTGCCTCTTTGCTTTCCCCCGGGCTTTTTTCTCTGTGAGTTTTGGAGGGGATTAGCAAGGGTTTTGCAATTGAGGATCCTCTGATGCCTGCTGCAGATGATGTGTTTTTTTATTTCTGCTGATCTTCCTTGCATTCTAATTAGTTATGTAAAACTGCAGTTATGTTTATTTTTTACACAGTCAAAAATTAATTTGGAACTTGACTTTGTTTTTAATTCTAATATATTTTAGCTGCCTTTTGGAAAGTTTTGTGGTATATGTAATTTACTGTAGGCTAGTGTATGATTTCTATCCCTCAGTTTGCTGTTGAATGCATATCCACAACTGCTATGCTACCTTTATGCTACTTTTCTGACGACATTTAGTATACTAATTTGTCTTAATAGAAATCCTCATTTACTACTTGTTTGATAGTGCAGTGATTGTTAAAGCATATAACCATAACCATAATCATTGAGCTTTTGGTGCCAGCTTTATGGATCCCATATGCTGCTGGTTCCTGTCAAATTTCTCAATTATTTCTGCCTCTTCTTTACGAGTTTCACAAGTAGGGTCCTCAGTAGTAAACAATTTCTGAAAATAACATTTACACCTTTCTTTATTTTTACCCATCTTTCACAAAAATCTATTTTCTTCACTCTAACCCATGTAAGTTGGTCAATATCTCAAGATTTCCTCTCCCTTATTTTGGCTAATTTATAGATTTTATTCTCATCCTTATGTCTAACTTTCACTCTTATTCTTTCTTTTTCATGAATGTAAGCATCACACTCGTGTATGTTTTGCTCTATGATGCTTTCATGGTGTTTTAAATTCTCTTTCGTTTTCATTCTTTTTTGAGGAATAAAAGCTCAACATTTACAGCATTATTTAGTCTATTATGAATTTGTTATTCTGCTTCATCCTATATTCAAACAGTAAGGTGCAATATTAGTGTTCATTTGGGCTCATCAGGTTATGGAACCACCACCCAAGAAAGTGTTCAAACCATATGCAGGCTTTACATTCTTGTTTGTTGCACATAGTTTTCACTGCTGGCCATGGAACATTGAAATTTTATTTCATGCACAGCAATAGATGTAAGTTCCGACTTCTGAGGATGGTATGTCGTACCTGCCTGAACTGGCCGGTACGGAGCATACTGTACCGTACCATCTCGGTACCGGTATCTGGTATGGGTGGTGTATCTATACTCGCCAAAAAAATTCCGTACCGTATCGACACTTTGTCAGCGTGACGCCGGTACGGGGTCCGGTATCGAGACGGTGAACGTTGCTTCTGAGTGCTAACTTAAGATAGGGTATTAGAATTGGTATCGCCAGTTTAACTATTGTTTGTCATATCAGTTGGAATATGCAAATTCAAATGCCCCAAACTATAACTCATGGGCTGTATGCCTATGCATGTGTATTGTACTGCCCAACTTTTAAAAGGGTTTACTTTCTCTGTTAAGTTTAGAAATGCCACCACTTGGTCTTACTTTTGTTCATATATAACCCTAAAAAAAAAGATTTATTTACTTCTATAGATAATTCAATATTGACTTGCTGGAGATAAATGTGGAATTGTGGATACTCATGTTGAAAGCAAGGCAAGAAACGAGGCATTCATGTATTCCAATGGCTTCAGATGCTTGGCTTCATGTCAGTTATTCCTCTCATTCTGTTGTTAATGGAACAGTTTGATATTAGCAACGGGTCCTAATTGTCGGCTTTTATCCTTTATCACTCTTATCCTATATCTTCGTTATTGCAGGCATACAGCATTTATTGACTTGTCTATTTGATGTCATATCATTTATGGTTGTAATTCCTTCAATTTTTTTTTATTGGGTTGCATCTGACTATATACAATTAGACCTTTCTCATTTATTTTGTTTTGCCTGCTAAAACTTCGTACACAAAAGGGCGTACATTTCTTACTAAAAATATGTAAATTATATTGATATTTTGCTTGCTTAACCCATTATTGGACTTCCTAAGCTTTACAGACATTAGATTTTTCACTCTGAAAATTTTGTTGTTGCTTGATGATATTCATTAGCTTTGCCAGTTTATGCTTAGTACCCAGTTCAGTTCTTAATGTTGCATCTGAAGTGATTGTAATTCTTTTTGCTTCAGCCATCTGAAGTGATTGTAATTCTTAATTAGTAAAGTTCTATTTGATATGGGTTTTTGCGTTAGCATGCTATATTTTTTCATTTTAATTTTGGTGTTTCATATGCATATAATACATTTTTATGATTAATATTTGAATCATAACATCTCTGCAAACATCTGCAAGTGGTCTTTCACCAGAAGCATTTGATTGCATTTCTTAAGATGCAGCCCACAGACAGTTGTCTGGGTTAGCAACTGGTCTTTTATATCAGTGTCCTCTTTTGTCAAGACGTATAACTTGAGGCTCATGTTTTTTAAGTGCTTGCTTGTTTGTCCAAAGAAAGCACGTAACCTAGTGATTAGACCAACAGTTACATCCTGGCAGAAAAAGTCTTAAATACTTTGCTAATTTCATTGTTTTTAATTTTATCCATTTGTCCCCCTCATGTATGTGTGAACATAGGATTTTAGATTCAGTGCTGCATGTTATTTACAGATGGACTGAGCTTGTTCCATATCCACGATCTACTTTATATCATAAAATTTTGGTCAAAAACATGATTCAGAAGGGTGTCAAGCTAAAGCAGGTGGCACTAAGTAGACACTAATAATTTATTTTGGAATTAAATACCGGCTTTTACCATAGGGCTGTTCTTTTTCTGAATGACTTATCCTAAAACACCTTTTTTTTGTTTGTTTTGGGGTACAAAAACATCTCTTTTTAAATATGAAGAAATATACCTGCTATACTTACTTTTGTACATGATGCTCCGTCGATAATGATGATGTGTTTCTGCATGTTCTGATGCAGGTCATTCCTTTGTGGAGGATCAACTGGGTTATTTATTTACGGATACTGCTTGTACTACTACCATGCTCGCTCAGATATGTCAGGTTTCCTGCAAACTTCTTTCTTCTTTGGGTATATGGCGTGCATCTGCTATGGTTTCTTCTTAATGCTTGGGATGGTGGGCTTCCGTGCTGCCTTGCTGTTTGTCCGTCACATATACCGGTCCATCAAGTGCGAGTAGCCAATTCCAGATTGAGATCAGATACATATGCCTCTTTTTGGTCGTGTAAGCTTTGCTTATGGAGAAAGAAAGGCATATTTGATGTGTGAAAGGCTGAATTTACATGCAGATTGGAAGCAGCAGCAGCAGCAACAGTTTAAGTAGGATCATTATTTCTAGGGATAGGTACTTGAGGCTATGAATCATTTTTTTTTGGTGGGATAGCCCTTTGGTCAGTTCTTTGTCCTGCTTCCTTATCTCTCTAGTATCTTGCTAGAAAGTTTGTATCCATACAAGTACCTGCACATTTCCCCATAGAAGTCGTGGTTTTCTATACATAGTGATGAACTTATATTTGCATGGTTTGTTCTGTTTGATATACTAGCTACTAGTTACATTTCAAAGCTATTCGATGAGAATCTTATAGATGGGTCTGTCAATTTAGACACCAGTCTGAGTTAAATAAGGATATATTTTTTTCTGCTTTAAGTAAAAACAGGATTGCCAAAATGATGAAAATGAGATCAAATGGAATTGAATACTCTCTGATCTCCGAAGGATGCATTATGCCAGTAAAAGTTTGTTTCTCACTGCTCTAAGATCTGATTGACATCTGTGGTAAGTTTGAAGAATTTCGTGGGTCTTAAAGATGAAGTGTTGACTCCAGGGCGGGGAAATCCGCATTTGTTTGTGCCTAGAGGTTGTTTTTCACTGTTTATGCCCTCTAAATTGAAGTATTTCATTCATGAACATAAAATGCTAAATCTATCCTTTCCCCCATTAAAAAAAAACAGTCTGTCTGGTAATTTGATATTTTTCGCTTTCATTTTATATATAAACGTAGAGATCCATAGGATTAACAAATTAGCAGGTTTCATCATCTCCTTGGTCTTCAACAAGGGATTCCAATTCTAGAGCCCGTATATAGGGTAATGGCATATTTCTTTTATAATGCTAATATTGACTAAGTATCCACCTTAGAATATTGTGGCGGCGGATCTTGCGGCAGTGGTGGACTTTAGTGGTCTACTGTCTTCCATTGTATTTGGAATTTGATTTATAATGCGAGCACGTGAATCCCTTAAAACAGCCATTCCTTTATTCTTAAAAAATCCCAGTGCACCTTTGATCGCCCAACTAATACTTTTCTTAATTGCACATAATTAAGATGGGAACACCTAAATACCAAGCAGCATGATGGTAAGTTGGTAACCCTGGTCCGATGATGGAAGTTTGTGTACTAGTCAAGCTATAGATTAGCAGTTAAGTCTTTACCAAATGATTTACAGTTTCAAAAAATATACTAACAGATTTCGATATTATTAAAAATGTGGTATAAGTTGATGAAAATATTTAATAACTGCAATGTCTCTATGATGAAAGAAAAATTACGAAACATTGCAGTGCTTTTCATTAATCAGATGTAATTGTTGTTCAGTACATTTTTAAAAGTCACTCAGGATACATCTAAAATTATTTTTAACCTACCATGTCATGACATAATTAAGTTTTCTTGACTCAATGTATAATATTTAGTTATGATCTAACATCAAATTTGATACTCAAATCCTCGAATTGGAATTATAAAGGTCTAATACAATCATAAATTAATAAGTAGGTATGGCCATTAGTATTTTGACCTATGTGTCTATCACGTCTCAGATCCGGAGCATGATATGGCTGTGCTACGAAGGGTACAACTCACAATAACACGAAGTCAACATTACATTTACCTTTCAAATCCATCACAAACAAAATGTAAGAATTAAAGTCTTAATTTCAATATCCAGTAAATAAAACTAATATTGGTTAAGAGCATCTAAATCCAAACATAAATAATAAACTTATAATCCTTATTATTCAGAAAATCACTAACTACAAATTCATAATCAATTGAAGGAATAAAGTTCTACTTTGCTATATAGATCGTGAAGCATGCTGCACGAACTCCAAGCATGAACCATTCTTTATTTCTATCGATCCTATTCGTCTCTAGAGAGAAAAAAATAGAGGTATATGAGCGACACAACTCAATAAGTAAAGCTTTCACTATTTTATCGAATCAAGCGTAATTTTTTTCATGTCAATGCATCATTTAAAGAAAATAACAGATATTTAAAATAAGCATTTCATAATACGTTATAATAAAATCAGTCATCATGCATGCATAAATCATTCATTATTCATAAACATAGCTCCAAGTTTATTTTGCTAATAAATACATAAATCATTCTTCTGCTATTTAGCCATTTCGTAGTTCAAACATTGCTCACAGATATTCATACTATAGTCACTTTATACCCGTGATAGAGCCCTTATTCGTAATCGACATAGATTCATGTTTCATATATTAACTTTATATCCATTGGCGGGCTAGTGTTTGTATGGATGCTAGCTCCGAGTGTCGATTTTTTTCAATTCTAGGGATCATACATACCTATCTAGAGCCATTGGAAAGTTTATATCTTTTTCGTAAAATGTACATATAAAAAGATGAAAAATACTAAATAACATGATCAGATTTATATTTTATAACAAAGCTATTTTTATTAAAACTTTTATAAAACTATTTTTCATAATAGAGCATGATTTTCATAACATATATGTTGATCTATAATTCTAAGAAAAATATGATATTTTTACAAGCAAATTATAGCACGGAAAACACGATCATTTGAAAAATAATAAGGAGTGCAAGGTCTACTTCTTTTGTCTTAGACAGTCAAACTTCATCGGGCAATTCAACGAACCTTATTAAAAACATTAAAAGCGAAATTAATTTTATTTGATGATTTTAATCGAATAAATAAATAGGGATGATTCGCCGGATGATAGTGTTCGACAATTCCGGGTAGGTCAGGCTTGAACGATTTGATCAATAAATCATATGACATAGACTCAATCTGGACCAAGGTCGTTTAACATAATTTATCATCAGTGGGTTCCATGGACACTTGATAAGATCAGATGATTGGTCTAGTAGGCGACTCGGGCACTAGGGCAGATAGGGCCCTTTACAAAGGGTCAACTCAGGTTCATTTATTAGGTCGACAGGATCTGATTCTAGGTTCCATAGATTATCTAGAGAGAGAAATTAGAGAGAGAAGAGAGGAAATAAGAGAGAGAAAGAGAGATATGGCTCTCTCTCTCCTCCTCTTCTTCTTTTCTTCTTTCTTCTTATTTTCTTCTCTCTTTGTTTTCTTTCTTTTTTCTTTGTAAAATAGAAGAGAGATGGGACAACTGGTGGTTGTGATCATAGTGGTCTAACAAGGTGGCAAGTAGTAGAGGTCAGTCGGCGGCGGCGACCAGTCAGCTGAGTTCGATGGAAGAAGACTGAAATAGAGGTGCCTTGTTTCGAAATGACTTAGGCGATTGTCGACTCAAATCTATGGGATTGAAAGCCCAAAATACAAAGGAAGGAAGAGGAGAAGATGGAGGGCTCGTACCTCAGTCCAACGAGGCTTCCTGGCGACTATTTTCAGTGAAAATCAAAGGAATAAGCTCGGTTAAAGAAAAGCTTGAATCAGAAGATTTCTAGCCTATTCTTCGATGGATCTTAAAGAGAAGGATGAGTGATTTGAAGTAGGCAAGAGTTCCTATTCGATTAGCCTCGAATCGCCAATTTTTCCGGCACGATAGGCATCTGCGATCAGAAGGATTGCATTCGGATGAGGAAGGAGACTCCTAGCCGGAGTTCTCCTCCCCCTTTCCCTCACGTGCAACTCACATGAGAAATCAGCCTGGCTTCTTAGGGCCAGTCCACTGATCCAAATCATGTGTGGGCCAGTCAATGGACCGAGCTCTCACAATGTCAAAATTATTTTCGAACTTAGTGTTCTTTTCTGCTCCTGCTATAATTACGAGGTAATCGCAAAGTAGCATGCAAACTAGGGAGTGAAGTTGAAATTTGAAACTGGATCAATTTTTTAATCTTAACAAGTGACAATTGGTTGGTAAATGTAGAAAGCATTGCTTGGCGTAATGCATGCGATAAGAGTTAAATATATCTCTTAACAATTGTAATTATAATTTCATTTTTCATTTTTTGAGCATACCCAGGTAACCCAGGTTTTGATAACTAAAGAATGACAACATGAGCACTCCTAGGAAAACAAGAAAGGGAAAGAAAATAATGTTCCTTTTCTTTCAAAAGAAGGTATAAGCTTATTTGTTTTTCGTAATAGGAGGTGAGTGCCATCAGAAATATAAATTAATATATTGGCTAATGCTTCATGACTAATATCTAAATATACCACCAAAAATGGCCTCTTGTAGAAAAAAATCAAATGTGGGTATGATTATTTTCTTGTCCTATCTCTTTGTATTAGGTGGAAATGCATCCTCTTTGGCAGCTGAAATTACAAGAATTTTGCTAAGAAAAAGGTATCCACAATTCCACATAAGTGCTTATTCTCCCCTAGGCGGGTTTGGAGTCTTTTGGGGTGCTGAGAAAGTGCTTGAAGCAGAAGAGATTAAAAGAATTGCTCATTCTATGCGAAAAAGCAGAGCTCAGGTAACTACATGTATCCATTCAAAGCTTCGCATTTCTTGTTTGTCTGTCGGGAATTTAGTTGCGTTTGATTATTCACACTTTATATTTTGAAAATTATATACTGTTAACTGTTACGTAGTTCTTCATTTGATTCAAGATTCTACTCCTGATTTGTTAATTCTACAATAGGTGGTAACAATGGATCAGTGCTTTCTTCTCAAAAACCATAGGATTAGTGCTTTAAGGATGTTTCAGTTCTTTGTAACACATCATTAAACAGTACTCGGGATACATTTCTTGCATGGACAGGTCTGTTTAAGGTGGGCTTTCGAGCAAGGGGTTAGCATTTTGCCGAAGAATTTAACAAAGGAAGGTTGAAAGAAAACATGGAAATCTTTGATTGGTGTTGTCTGTAGAGGACAAGGAGAAATTGAGCCTTATGTCACAAGAAAGGCTTATTCTTGTTCATGCATTAGTTGATCAAATGGTTTCTGTAAGTCTCATGCTGATTTCTGGGATGGAGAGGTGGGAAATACTTTGCATCAATGATGGACTGTGACTTCTCTGAGTTGGACCACTGAAAAAAGGACATATTATTATGTTTTGTATAAATTCAGGATTCAAACTGCTCACTTATTTGAGAATCCAAAGGAGATATTTGACTCCATTGATTACTTAATATCGCCTACAAGATTTATTATGGGCCTTAAGAAAAATATGTTATATTGCTCAAAATGAAAAAGGAAGGAAGGAAGAAAGAAAGAAAGAATGAATGAAGAAAAACTTATTCCTCGTAACAACTTAGGACCTCACTCAAAATGGCTAGCCGGAAGCCGGAAGGTATTATTTGGGTTCCTTGATTCTATATAAATATCCAAGATTTACTGAATAACCGATGTGGGACTAAACACTCGCCCGCACGGGTCCTTAAGCCTCGACGTCCTCATTAAGCTAAAAGGTTCAAATCCATTCAAATCTAATTACAAGCACCACGATCAGTCCTTTGTCAGCCCTAATAGATCAATGCTGCAGTGTCCTATAGTTTTACATAAGTTATGAGCCGGCGGTCCCACTCTGATACAATTGTAACAATCCAGGACCTCACCCAAAATGGCTAGCCGGAAGGTATTATTTGGGTTCTTTGATCATATATAAGTACCCAAGATCTACCTAGCGAATAACTAATGTAGGACTAAACACACGCCCGCACGGCCCTCACATTCCTATGTGACAGAAAAGTTACCATAAGGATAATGACTGAAAGAAAAATAAGTAGATCAAACAATGGTGGTGAGAGGACAAAGCATTGCCTATGTGTGGATAACATTTTTGACCTTGTGGAAAACCTATCTGCAATTAATGAGATAGAATCTTGTTCACATATTTGAGAACTTCTATTGTTTAATAATTTATAAATGAGAAATTTGTGGGGAATGGGCCATTTTATATGGACTGGATCCTTGATACATAAATTTAGCTATCAACTAAGATATACTTTGAAATCCTTTTCACAATAGATCTAAAGAAGATAACAAAAGAAGTAACTGACTCAAATACAACATCAGAAAGAAATGGGCAAAATTCATCACTCTTGAAGCTTCTTATCGAGTTGGGGTGCAGAGCAATAGATAAGCAAAGGAAAAATGATTTATTGATGAGAGGTTTAGATGTGTTACATGTATCCCTTGTGAAACATAACACAAGAATTCCTGTAAGTTTCTTAATAACATGGAAGAATTACCAAATGCATTAGGTGTATGGCAACAAATTCTCTACAACTTAAGTGTAGGAATTTTGCGTCTAGAAAAGGTTGTAAAAAAATTTCCACAACTGGGACGTGCTAGACATGAAACAGACTTCATTAGCAAATTTGGAAGAATGATATATCAATATTATTACAGCCGTCGACCACCCAAGTTGTACGAAATTCTAAAGATTGGTTATAAAACACTCGGCATCTGTAAGTCAGATGAAATTATCTTCTCATGTAAAATCACCCTTGCCATGTGAATTGAGCGAAAAACCTATTGTAGAAAAATGGAGATTTATTACCTGAAATTTTACAGAAATTGTCTCAAAATAATTTTACCTAAAAAAGGTAGTAGACTTGAGACACGAAAAAATAGATAAGCAAAAGATAAATGATTTATTGATGAGAGGTTTAGATGTGTTACATGTATTTTTTGTGAAACATAACACAAGAATATCCTGTAAGTTTCTTAATAACACGGAAGAATACCCAAATGCCCTAGATGTATGGCAACAAATTCTCTACAACTCAAGTTGTAGGAATTTTGCGTCTAGAAAAGGTTGTAGAAAACACAACTTGGGCACGTGCTAGACATCAACAGACTTTCATAAGCAATTTGGAAGAATGATATCAACATCATTACAGTCGTCGACACCCAAGTTATACGAAATTTCTAAAGATTGGTTATAAGACTACTCGCCATTTGTAAGTCAGATGAAATTATCTTCTCATGTAAAATCACCCTTGCCATGTGAATTGAACCAAAAACCTATTGGAAAAAATGGAGATTTATTATCTGAAATTTTACAGAAATTGTCTCAAAATAATTTTACCTAAAAATGTAGTAGACTTGAGACATGGATCAGGTTGCTCTCTTAAGATAATACGTATATATACGAAATTGTCTGGCGCTAGCCAATGAGAGCATCTCAATTGAACAACTTTTATTATGTAAATGTCTTCTTTTAATTTTCAAATTTGCAACTGGCCTAGGATTTTAAAATATAAAGCCAAAAGCATTCTAGTTTAATGATCGAATTTTAAAATTAAATTTGTAACCGTCCGTTTGATGAGATATATAAAATTGAAATATTTTCTACTTTAATGGTTGAATTTTTTAAATTCATTTTTAAACTAAAATCAGCCAACTTCAATGTTAATATTGATACTAAACGACTTCCAAAAAACTCATTTATTTTTTTTTATTTTTATAAAATATATCAACAATCCCCTATTTGTTTTTAAAACATGCAGATAATATATTATTATATATATTATATATATATATATATTATATATATATTTTTTTTTTTTTTTCTTTTCTTCTGAGTAAGAATAGAATATCATGCATTAATGAGAGTGCCAATGGCTTGAACCCCCCACTTAGTATTTCAGCAATGTTGCTCCAGAGCCAATAGTGAACAATATCTTGAACTATGTAAAACAACGCTTGGATATCTGTAAATCAGAGGAAATTAACTTCCCATGTGGATTGGATGAACCTCTAAGTTGCATAACCATTAAAAATCCGTCACGTACCGAATTGTAGGATTTTGATAGGATTTAGCTTGTAGAGGATTGACACGCATGCTTTGGCATGCTGAGCTAGAATGTGGAACCACAGAAACTCCCATCGTATCATTGATTTTCCAGCCCATGTCTATCATAAGCTTATGGCCAGGAGCTTTTGATGTGAGACTGAGGAGTGCGATCTTTTGGTTAGATTCCGAAAATCTAAAGCTCCTCCCACCCTTTAATCTTTGAGGATGTGATCTGCTTACCAGTCGATCCGAAATATGTCCGATATCCCAGAAGTGTCACTGGGCTCAGGCTCAAAAGCCATGCCCCTCATTTGGCATGGGCACTGCAGTCTACCCCTTCGCCCCATCCGATACATGCGATCAGCCATGTTGCGGGCGATCGAGCTTGGTTACGACACTTCGATACTGCCGCCCTCTACCAATCGAGCAGGCTCTTGGTGAGGCCATAGCTGAGGCCCTTCGCTCCGGGGTGATAAAATCCCGGATGAGCTCTTCATCACATCCAAGCTATGGTGCAGTGACGCTCACCATGACCGCGTCCTCCCTGCTTTGCATGCAACTCTTCAATAATACCATGTTGACATGAAAACCATTTCTGTCTGCTTCCTTTCTACTTCGATATCAGCATTGATGCTTTTCTTGTCGTAAAAATCTACTCGATCTCTGATTTGACAGGGCAAGGCTTGACGGATGATTCTCTAATTTTTCAGGCACCTTCAGTTGGAGTACCTCGATCTCTATCTCATACATTGGCCCGCAAGCACAAAGCCAGGAAGGTACGAGCTGCCATTTCCAAAGGAGGAGCTTCTGCCATTCGACATGAATTCAGTGTGGGAGGCCATGGAGGAGTGTCGGAAGCTCGGGCTAACAAAGTTCATCGGTGTCAGCAACTTCTCTTGCAAGAAGCTGGAAGCATTGCTTGCCACCGCGAGGATTCCTCCTGCTGTTAATCAGGTGAATTTGGCTTTGCTTAGCATTTGTGTCCAAACTCCGAAATCGAGTGGACTCTGACCATGGGAGCCATCCTCGTTGGTAAGGTCGAAGTGAATCCTCTTTGGCAGCAAAAGAAGCTGAGGGATTTTGTGCTGCCAGGGAATTCAAATTTGCGCGTACTCGCCTTTAGGAGCAGAGGACTCTATGGGGGCACTGATTGCGTCATGGAATGCGATGTTCTGAAAGAGATAGCTGCAGCTAAGGGAAAGACTCTGGCCCAGGTAAGTTGTTGAATTTATTGGAAATTTGAAGAAGTGGAGTGATTCCCATGGAAGTCTAAAATGTTCCTTTAAGCAAGTTTAAGAATTCTGTAGGAGTTGTATGATCCAGTAATTACAATTTTATGCTAGATAGAGTGACATCTAGTACCATGCATCCGCATAGGTCTGCCTAAGGTGGGTGTATGAGCAAGGTGATTGCGTGCTGGTAAGAGCTTTGATGAGAAGAGGATGAAAGAGAACCTAGACATACTGGATTGGGAGTTGAATGAAGAAGAGAGGCACAAGATTAGCCAATTCCACAGCAAAAAGGATTTCCAGGCTGGAGTTTGTATCAATCGATGGACCATATAAATCCCCTGCAGAGCTATGGATGGTGAAGTTTAATGGATGAAAGGATGGCAATCTGCATGTTTACCTGTTCTATTTAATTATCATCCCATGCATAAGAAAGAAACTGAACTAAATGTTCAAAATCCAACAAGGCCTTCTTTTTGTCTTGGTATAAGGTTTAATCTTGTATCAGTAGGAAGAAGGTAAAAATCATCCCCAAATTAGCTTGGCTGATTTGTTCACCTGAAGATTGCCTGACTTTTGCTGCATTGAACCGTTCTCCTTGACCAGATGGATAGCTGTTAGCTTGCTCAAGCTTCTTGCACTGTTTTTTGTGGACTTTTGAAGTTTTTTGAGCTCACATTTTCTATACATGATTTAATGATAAGGTCTTTCCTTCACAGCAGGGGCGGAGGGATCTCTTTGTTTCTTATTTGGTTTTCTTAAACCAAAAGAGTGGATTTCTACCCCTTTTTTAGCTAGAAGTGCAGAAGGATGGAGAAATTAAGTGAAGCCAGCTTCATGATAATCATCACTCTTTAGAAATGAGATGCATATATTTAAGAGTAGAAGGATGGAGAAACCAAGTGAAGCCAGCTTCATGCTAATCATCACTCTTTAGAAATGAGATTCATAGCACTGAACCTGACCTTTTGCATAGAAAAGATCCTCAGAAGATTAATAATTTTGATGAAAAACTGGTGTAGTATTTTATGATCCTTGCATCAAATAGCCAATGATGAGCATAGAGAAGGAACTAATGCTCAAGTAGAATAACAAGGAAAGCAAGAACAATCCAAAAGTAGACTAGTGATGTCACGAGCCAGATTCGGAGCATAATTTGTCGCGCCCTAGATCCGGAGCATGACATAGCCTATGCTACCGAGGGGCACAGCTCACGATAACACGAAGCCAACATATATTTAACTTTCAGATCCATCTCAAATATAATAAAATCATTAAGAATCCAATTTCATTATTCATTAGATAAAAACTAATATTAACTCAGAACGTTTAAATCTAAATATAAATATCAAACTCATAATCCTTACTACTCAAAAAATCACTCACTACAATTTCATAATCAACTGAAGAACTAAGGTTCTGCTCTGTTATATAGATCACCAAGCTTGCTAGCGCGAATTACAAGCGTGACCATCCTTTGTTTCTATCGATTCTATTCGTCTGGAGAGAGAAAAATAAAATAGAGGTATATGGAGTGACATACCTCAATAAGTAAACTTTCACTACCTTTCCGGATCAAACATAAGTTTTTTCATGTTAATTCATCATTTAAGAAAAATATCAGATATTCCACAATAAGCATTTCATAATATGGTGTATTAAAAACATGTCATAAAGCCATTCATTGCATACGTAAATCATTCATATTTTATAAACATAGCTCCAAGTTCATTTTGCAAATAATATATAAATCGTTCTTTTGCCATTTAGCCATATCATAGTTCAAAATATTGCTCATAGATATTCATTCTATGGTCACTTTATACCCGTGACAGGGCCAGTATTCGTAATTGACATAGATTTATGTTCGTATGTCAACTTTATACCCATTGCAGGGCCAGTGTTCGTATGGATCTAGCTCCGAGGATCGATTTTTTTAATGCAAGAGATTATACATAGCTATCTGAGAGTGTTTTGAAAGCTTATATCTTTTTGTAAAATATACATAGAAATAGATGAAAAATGTTAAATGACATGATTAGATTCATATTTTATAACAAAGTTATTTTCATCAAATTATTCATGAAATTATTTTTCATAATAATCATGATTTTTATAACACATGAGCTGATCCATATTTTAAGAAAATCATGACATTTCTACAAGCAAATATTATGCATGGAAAACATGATCATTTGAAAAATAATAAAGAGTTCAAAATATACTTACAAGTTCGAAAACTAGTAAGGGAGTACAACGCTTACTTATCTCTTTTATCTTAGACCGTCAAACTTCACTAGGCCATTCAATTAACTCTATTAAAAACATTAAAATGAGATTAATTTCTATTTGAATTAAAATAATAAAAAAAGATACGGTTGGTCAAGTGTCAGCGTTCAGCGGTTCCGGATGGGTCAAGCCTGAGCGATTTGATCAATAAATTATAAAGTATGGACTCAATCGGAGCCGAGGTTAATTCAATATGGGTTCATTAATATGTATTTTAGGGACATTCAACAGGGTTGTGATGGTCGGTCTAATAGACAGTCTGGGCACAAGTGAAATTAGATCCTTTGCAAGAGTCAACTCGGATTCGTAGATAAGATCAACATGACCTAATATTAGATTTCTTGGATATTCTAGAAAGACAGAGTTGAGAAAAAGTAGAGAGAGGAGAGAGAAATAAAGCGAGAGAGAAAGAGAGGGATGGTTCGGCTCTCTCTCCTCTTCTTCTTCTTTTCTCTTTTCTTCTTTCTGCTTTTTTTCTTTTTTTTTCTTTCTTGGCTAAACCAAAGAGAAAGGGGGTGGCTGGTGGTTGGCTAGGTTGGTCCGGTGAGGCGGCGGTGGCGGCGGGAAGCAGAGGGCAGCCGACGGCGATGGCCGGGCCTGCCGGATTCAACTCAAAACAGAGCCGAGCAGGGGAGTTTTGGCTTGGTTGTCCTCGGATTCCCAGCTCCCTCTCCGGCGGCTGGGGGCCTGGATCCGGCTTGGGGACGATACAAGGAAGGGCCGGAGCCCTCGGCGACGAATGCCGGTGGAGGCGGTGGGTCGGAAAAAGGAGAAGAAGGCGGAACAGAGCAAAACATGGGATCCTTTTTTCCGGCCAATTTCCGGCCAATTTCTCGGCCTGCGGCCGTAATTCCTAGTCGATGGGAAAGAATATGAAGGAAAGGAGAAGGATTCCAGAGCATTACCTCGACTCCGACGATGCCCCGTTTTCGGCCGAGCACCAGTGATGGGATGCTGGGACATTGAAGGGAGAAAAGAGGAGGAAAGAGGAGCGGTGGCACTCGATGAGGGTGGGGGCTACTTTAATAGAGGGATCTCTGCTCAATCGTGGAAGATAGGACTCCTTCCGTCTCCTCCTCCGACGGGATCGGGGAAGAGGAGGAACTCCTGGTCGGACTTCGGAGTCCGACTTCTCCCTCTCCCACGCACGGGCCGTGTGAGCCCTTGCTCACATGGGCTTGCGGCCCATTTCATGTGCGGACCCGTCAATGGCGCGGGTATCATTGATGTGGACTTTAGATGCATTGGATGGATTTTAATGCTCCTTGCTGAAGGTAAAAGAGGAGAATGATATATGCCTAGAGCTTTCTCAGCAAAGTTAGAGAGGACGACCACTTGCACACCAATAGGACATGGTATCCTAAAGGTCCACTTGGTATGCTGGAAAGGGACAGAATCAACTCTCAAAAGAGTTTTATATGGTCCATATATCTGCCCTTCAACATGTGTCTGCATGTGTTTTTGTGCTAAGTTAAGAGTCCAAATTTATTCAAATTCAATTACAAATACCACAATCAGCTCATGATCAATCCAAATGAAATAACCGATGTGAGATTTGATGACTGCGCTGCTGGTGAAGAGCTTGATGAGAAGAGGATGAAAGAGAACCTAGACACTGGATTGGGAGTTCAATGAAGAAGAGAGGCACAAGATTAGCCAAAATTCCACAGCAAAAAGGATTTCCGAGGCCTGGAGTTTGTGTCAATCGATGGACCATATAAGTCCCCTGCAGAGCTATGGGATGGTGAGGTTTAATGGATGAAGGGATGGCAACCTGCATGTTTACTGTTCTATTTACTTATCAGCCCATTCATAAGAAACAAACTGAAATAAATGTTCCAAAGTTCAACAACGCCTCGCCTATCAATATGGGCACTGTCTCCTATTCCGTTATGATAAGAAAAAGAATTTATCCCTAACCATAACAATTTTATTCAAATCCTGATGTAAAGATCTTGTTCTTAAACACAGAATCTAAATCAGAGCACATAAGTAAAAACAATGTTTGTCGATGTCCTAGCGTGGGCCTTGTTCAAATCGGTTCGAACCACATCAGATCGAACATTTTCAACCTTGGATTCGAAAAATTTGATTTATGTTCTATTTCGATGACTGTAAAATACAGTTCTTGACCCATGCCCTCTTTTCAAGAATAATTGTTCGAGGATAAGGTTATCAGCTCTGAACTGGACATTTACCTCGTGACCTGCAAGTATATTGACGTAGGAGACATAACATGCTGTACAGAGAAACAAAAACTATATTACGTTTACGTTACATATGGTGCAGACTCCAGGCAGAATATTTTTGTTCATAAATTCACATATCTCGAATTATTTTTTTTCGACTTTTTGGACTTGGATACCCGACCGGTACCCAGCTGCAAATCTTGAACCAACTAGTCATTGTCCTCCTCCTAATCTTCTTTAGGCAATCTCTGGACTGAAGCAGTTTAAGGGTGGCAATGGATTGGCTAGAATTGTCTTTTACTTTAAAAGCTGAGAAAAAAGAATCAGAAGTTATTTTAGTAGTCAAATCTTATTATCTAGCAACTAGAGATTCAAAATTCGAGACTTTTGTCACCAAACGTCTCTAAATGTATGAACCTTAACAATTGCAATTCAGATATCTTCGTCTTTCTTTAGAAAATATGACAATAAAGACTTATACATGTTACTTGCAGCTATAATAGACCTCAAAATCTGGAATTTACTGTACAGATCCTATCCAATTTCCAAGACTTAAATCAGCAAGAAAGGTATAAAAGAAAAAAAGAGCATATGATCATATAATTTTAAAAATTCTACATATACACAGGTGCTTGTTTCTTCGATAGTTATTGTTGCGGAGTTTTCACCCCGGCAACAGTCCGCACACCAGCCGAGCAGGGAAAGCGACTGCACCCTCACCGAGGTATTGTCCGCTCTGGGGATCGGGGATCGTTGACCGCTCCCGGGGGTCCACCCTCTGGTGGCGCCCGGGTGGAACCACCCTTTCCACCCCTCACGGTTTTGCCTCCAAAAGGTGCCTCGGTGAGAAGAGGTTATTGAGCCCCCCATTTAAGGCACAGACATTTCCCGCTGATTAACCGATATGGGACTAAAGTTCGGAACCCCATCCCACAACACAGCCCCCCAAGCGGGAAGGTCTGTGCATGGCCGGGGCCCTTCCTCTAGCGCCATCTGTTGCTGGAATTTGGACCCGGAGGTGACCACTGGGCCAGGAAGGAGGTGCTCCGGTGGGAATCGGCGAGCGGCGGTCCGACGGACGCGCGACGTCCTCCGGGAGACCTACAAGAAGCCGGTGGCCGGGGTTCCCGACGCCGGCCCTCCGATGCTTAAGTCAGAGGGGGGAAAGTGTATGAACAGCAGTAGTCAATTTGTAGAGTTTCAATCTCCCAGCCCCCTTTAAAATGGAGAAGTTCCCCTTTTATAGAGGGAGCTGGGTTACCTGTGATGTGACGGAGCAAACGGTCTGTCGTACGATTGGACATGTAGTGGAACTTAATGCTCGATCGTGTGAATCAATGCTGTTACTGTAGGAGATTAGACCGAAGTTCTCAAGTCATCGCGGAGTCATGCCATCATTCGTAGCCATGCAAGTTTGCCGTAAGGGGCTTGGTGTCCGTAGACAGCAGAAGCCATACGCCTTAATTGTTGAGTAGGCTGAGTGCCTGCAGGGGCCATGCGCTTTGATTGTTGAGTAAATCGGATGCCTGCAGGAGTCATACGCATTGATGTTGACGAAGGCAAAGCGTAGTTTTTCGGTCGCGCTGCGGGGGATGTGACCACAGCGCGCAAATCGGGCGTCTTTGGGTTGGTAGAGCTGCTCGATGCTTTCCAGGTCGGAGGAGGTCTGCTCGACCGCTTACAGGTCGGAGGGGATCTGCTCGACTGGCTCTAGATTTTTATATAGATAAAAGAGGCTGAAGTCATCTAGTGCACTATGGACTTGAATGGAAGCCGAAGTACTTGAAAGATTGTTTCTTGGAAAGTAACTTTATGCTTTCCATGGAACACCAACCAATGTGTACATTAATTATTTGTCTGCTATGGGAGCCAGAAGCCAGATTGGCATGGGAAGCCATACCGCAAATAAAAACAGCAGGAATGTGAGCGATCAGCCAATCTTTTTGGAAACCAAGCCTGGTTTGTCTGCTCATGGACACTGCTAAGTTACAACCCTCGCTGTGAGGTGTCCCCCCAGAGTACCCATTCTGGTGCAGTAACAGAAGACAGAGAATTGGTTACCTAAAGGAATTTTAAAACAAACTATGCAAAAAAAGTAGGAACTCTCTCGGACCCTAGAACCTTTGGGCTAGGAACCCGAGAAAGCGAATGATCAAAGCTGGATTTCGTGCCACGGAATGAATCGAAGAACTGAGAACGTTTCCAATAACGACAGCAGCTCTAGTTGAAGTAATTGTAGTAGCTCCGACACCTACTGATTTTGCACCTTCTAACATCTCGAGACGAGAATTTGCTCGTCACGTTCCTTCGCTGCTCTTTCCTGGATTCTTCGTTGATTCTTCTTCCCTACCCCGCGATCCAAATACATGCACACATACATAGTTATGATAAAAATATCTAGTTCTCAAGCTCATGGTCTAAGTAGGCATTAAAGTCCCATGAATTGGATGGAGGTCCTCAGGCTCAAGCTATGTTCAAGTGCTCTATATTAGTCTTGAATACATACATACATATATACATGCATGCATGCATAGTTGTGCTATTAATCTTGTGCAATACATACATATATACATTCATAGTTATGATGAAAAGACCTAGCTCTCAATCTCATGGTCTAAGCAGGCCTTAAAGTCTCATTAATTGGATGGAGGTCCTCAGGCTTATATAAGCCCCGTTCAAGTGCTCTATATTAGTCTTGAATGAATGAATGAATACATACATAAATACATAGTTATGCCATTAATTTTGTGTTACATAGCTATGCTTTTCTTATCGTCGTATAAAACTTCGGTTGGAGTACTTACGATTGTGATCCGTGATATCTTTTAAGGGACGATTGTATAGAGAATTATTATCATGCCGGACTTGAGAATATGGGATTCTCGCGGCGGACATAATTGAAAAAAAGCACTTTGATTATAAATGCGTTTTCACATGGTGCATACCATTAAATAATTTAAAAATTATATATTTGCATGCCTTTTTACTTTTTTTTAATTATTATTTTGGTCTTTGTGCCTATCAAGGCTTGAAAAACCGAAGTCAGGTGACCTAACGGCATGAGCATGTTCACTAGATATAAATGAACGAACCATGCCACATATAAATTGTATATAATAGTTGCTTTAACGGTTCTAGATTTAAGGGGAGCAATGACTTGGGTTGGGTCAAATCTCTTTGTCACACTCCAGATCCAAAGTATGATATGGCCGTGCTACCAAGGAGTATAACCCACGATAAGACGAAGCCAATATTACATTTAGCTTTCAAATCCATCTCAAATATAATAGAATAAATAGGAATTCAATTTCATTATCTATTAAATGCAACCAATACTGGTTCAGAACCTCTAAATCCAAATATAAATACAAAATCCATATCCTCAATATTTAGAAAATCATTGACTACAAATTCATAATCAATTTAAAATACTAAAATTCTTCTACAAAATCGCCGAGCTTACTGGTGCAAACTTCAAGTATGTACCATCCTTTGTTTCTGTCGACCCTATTCATTTAGAGAGAGAAAAATAAAAATAGAGGTATATGAGCTACATAACTCAGTAAGTAGACATTTCACTACCTTACTGGATCAAGTATAAGTTTTTCCATGTTAATGCATCATTTAAGAAAAATATCTGATATTCCAAAATAACCATTTCATAATACAGTATATTAAAACAAGTTATGAAGTAAATCATGCATGAACAAATCATCCATCTTTCATAAACATAGTTCTAAGTTTATATTGCAAATAAATTCATAAATCATTCTTCACGTTATTTAATCTTATCATGGATCAAAATATTACTTATAGATATTCGTGCCATGGTTACTATAACCCGTGATAGGCCTATCTTTATAACCGATAAGATATTATAGCTCGTATTTGTTACCAGCTTTAACCTATTGACAGAGGGCCGCTTTTATTGGATGCTAGCTCTAGAATATCGATTGGCTCCCATTTCTAGGGGCAGTCATAGCAATTTGAGAGCCTTTAGAAAAACTTATATCTTTTTCTTAAATTATACACGTAAATAAATGAAAAATACTAAATGGCATGACTAGATTCATATCTCACAAACAAAGCGATTTTCATAAAAATATTTACGAAACTATTTTTCATAATAAAACATGATTTTATAACATATATACTGATCCATAATTTAAGAAAAGCAAGATATTTCTACGAGCAAATTTTATGCACGAAAAATATAATCATTTAAGAAATAAGGACTATAAGATCTACTTACCTCTTTTGTTTTACATTGTTAGATTTTGCTCGACGACCCTCCTAGACCTATTTAAAATATTAACAACAAAATTAATCTCTAATTGATTATTGTAATAAAATAATACGAAAAGACTTGATCGGGCATATGATGGTTTCCGGTAAGTTAGTCTAGACGATTTGCTCAATGGATCGAACTCAATCAAAACTAAGATCAATCAACAAGCTTCATCAATGGGGATTTCATGGACATTCAATAGGACCGGGGTGATCGGTCCAGTAGGCGGCTTGGGCACCAAGACAATTGTAAACCTCTTTTTATGGGTCAACTCGGGTTCATAAATCAAGTCGGCAGGACCCGATACTAGGTTTCCTAAGTCTTCTAGAGGGAGAAAGCAAGAGAGAGGAAGAGAGGGATGGCTCTCTCTCTCCTCCTCCTTTTCTTTCTTTTTGCTTATTGGTAAACGAGGGAAGGAAGGGGGGAGGGGGGTGCTGGCGGCTAATATGGTGGTCTGGCGAGGTGGCAGTCGGCAACTAGCCAGCCTAATTCAGCCCAAAAATAGAGCCAAGAAAAAAATTTTCTTAGCTCAGTGTACTCGGATCCTAGCCCGCTTGCTGGTGGTTGGGGGTCCAGCTTTAGCCAGGGACTAGTGGAGGGAAGAGGCCGATGGCTTCGGCGATGAACACCGATGATGGGTATTGCCGGAAAAAGAGAGAGAAGAGGAGCAGGGGAGAGATTTTATAGTGATTTCCAATCGATTCCTTGGCAGAATCCGGCTGGCAATGAATCAATAAAGAAAAAAGAGGCAAGAGAAGAAGAATTCGAATTCTTATCGGCTCCAGTGAGCACTGTGGCCTCGATTTTCGGTGGGCACGGTGACGGGGTGCTGTGTTTTCGAAGGAAAAGAAGAGAGAGAAGGAAGCTTGATGATAGCCGGCGGAGAATACCCACTGTACTTTATTTTCTTCTCGGGATTTTAATAATTCAGCACATCTAATCACTTATCTGAAAAATACATTTACAGTTTTTTTAGTCAAGTCCTTATTCCCAGACTATTATTTTGTCTCCCCCGGCGCCCCACTCGAGTTTGTAGAATCTTTTATCTAGCTGTGTTTGCGCGTTGGCTGTTCTTGCAAGATTGGCATGGGAGTCATGCCCCAATAAAAAGGTCGGCAGGCACGTGAACCACCTTTGGAGAAGCATTTGAATAAGTTAGCCTATAGGCATGTCTTTCGAGGGAACGTTTTAAACAAAATCCTTATTTTCTACAAACTCAGAAAACTGTAATTTAGGTGTACAGCTTATTTTCTAACTCCTTAATTAAATCAGAAAACTGTAATTTAGGTGTTTGTTTCGTTTAAAAAAATAAAAAAGCTGCAAGGCATGTGAGTTGCATGGCAAAAGAGAGGAGAATATAAAACCATCACAAGAACAAAATCCTTATGGGGTGGTCTCCTTTCCCTACCTCCATAAAGAGAAATTAACTACTAAAGCACCTACCACAAAAATAATCTCTACAAATGACATAGCTTGCCTCAAATAAAAGAGGGCCACAAACAATCCCCGCGTATATCTCTGACAAATTTTATGTTCAAAGTAACCTTCAGTCCGAGGGTCAGATCATGAACAGCTTGCATGTGACACACATTTGCTTGCATGGAGGTCATGTCGGCAGCTCGCTCTATATAAGCTTGGAGATTACATTCTCTGCTAAGAAAACAATCACAATTCACAACACCATGGAAAGCATGGCCGTGAGAGGTATCCCAGAGGTGGCCCTGAGCTCAGGCTCAAAAGCCATGCCTCTGATTGGCATGGGCACTGCAGTCTACCCCTTTTCTCCATCTGATGCCACGCGATCAGCCGTTCTACGGGCGATCGAGCTTGGCTATCGACACTTCGACTCGGCCGCTCTTTACCAATCTGAGCAGCCTCTGGGCGAGGCTATAGCTGAGGCACTCAGCTCCGGCCTCATCAGATCCCGAGATGAGCTCTTCATCACCTCCAAGCTATGGTGCAGTGATGCTCACCGTGGGCATGTCCTCCCAGCACTCCGTAAAACTCTTCGGTAAAATACCACAACGCCATGCATGCACCATCTCTTGTGCTTCCTTTCTAATTAGTTTTCCCTTTGATGGATAGCTTGCCTCGGAAATATACTTAATCCTTCCATTGAGTCTACTTAATCTGGAGCCATGGTCTATAACCTACCCAATTTTGTTGCGATAGAGAGAATAACAGGAGTGCATCATATTTATGTGGTTCGAACTACTGATCTATATATATCAACAACAGGCAGAGACAATGCAAAAGCTTCATTATAAAACAAAAAAAAATTAAAGATTACATGGGACAAAATTATCTCACAAACTCTAGCCCCTAATATATTCGATCTCTAGGACACTCAAGTTACAAGAGACATAGAATAGAGTAACCTGATTTAGAATCGAACTAGTATTCCTACAGTAAGCAGTTTAGATCAGTATATAATTGATATCCTAAGTTGATATGGACTTGAATTGATATCCTAAATCAACTTTCTAGAACTGATGTGGATTCGATCTTCTAGAACTTGTAAACTCAAAATATACTCAACAAATTTTGATGGAACAAGGCTTACAGAAATGAATTGCTCGCTGTTCAGGAATCTTCAATTGGAGTACCTTGATCTTTATCTCATACATTGGCCCATGAGCACGAAGCCAGGAAAGTACGAGTTTCCACCACCAAAGGAGGACCTTATGCCATTCGATATGAAATCAGTGTGGGAAGAGATGGAGGAGTGCAAGAGACATGGGCTGACAAAGTCCATTGGAGTCAGCAATTTCTCCTGCAAGAAGCTGGAGACATTACTCTCTACTGCGAGAATTCCTCCTGCTGTCAATCAAGTGAGTGAGGCTGGGGTGACTCTCATTTTCGAACTTAATACAAATGGATTATGAGGATTTGGATAAATTCTTTTGGTTTAGGTTGAGGTGAATCCTTTATGGCAGCAAAAGAAGTTGAGACAATTTTGTGCAGCCAAGGGAATTCAAGTGTGTGCTTACTCACCTTTAGGAGCAAAAGGAACTCTGTGGGGCACAGCTCGGGTTATGGAGTGTGATGTTCTGAAAGAGATTGCTGAAGCTAAAGGGAAGACTCTGGCTCAGGTAAGTTCGGAAGCATAACCAACCTATTTTGCTGTAACATTGTTAATTTTCACCACTGTACCTGCACTCATGACATTCATTACCATTTCCATAGATCTGCCTAAGGTGGGTATATGAGCAAGGAGACTGTGTGCTGGTCAAGAGCTTTGATGAGAAGAGGTTGAAGGAGAACCTGGACATACTGGATTGGGAGTTGACTGAAGAAGAGAGGTTAAAGATCAGCCAGGTTCCACAGTGCAAAGGATGTTCAGGAATGGCGTTTGTTTCAGTTGATGGGCCCTATAAATCCCTCACAGAACTTTGGGATGGTGAGATCTAAGGGTTGAGATGAGTTGTCAGCAACTTTTATGCTCTTGTTTTCCATGTATTACTAATTGAAAAAAGCAAAGTCCTTTGTATTCTGGAAGTTTATGTCAACTTTATCTATCAACATTTCAGTAATATAAACTATCATATCAAATTTGCCCAATTTGTTGACTTGAGGACTTTGCTCACTCCATTCTACCATATATGATTACTATCTGGGCTACCCAATATGCGACCTGAATGCCTACTTGAGAGATTTTATCTACTGGATTCCCCAGGGGCATGGCATCTTGACCTGCAGGGAAGTAGCCCGACGGCGCCGCCAGGCTTGGACACCTCCAGGATATTCCCTTGGATTTTTTTTAGGATGAGACTTATTTTTTTCCCTTTGTTTTGTTGTTGGAATTGTAAGGACAGATATCGGGCACAGGCTGAATCTTACCTGATTTCAAACATAGGCAATTCATCAAAATTTTCGGTAACTCATGACCTTAAATTTTAAATTTTTAAACAGATAATTGCGTCATGATAGATAAAGAACACTTTGATAAGTAGGGGAAGACAGAGCAAATCTCATGACAACAAAATAAAACTAAGTGCAGTTTCTTAGAACAGAAGAACCACAGATGTATGCCGACCCCTCAGCATCTTAGGTAAAAAGCACTGAAGGCCCAATCTTTTATCGAAAAATAATTAAAAACGAACTAACATCCATAAATTATTTTTTGGGTAATAATCCAGAACCTCAAAAGGCTACCTTAAAGATATTATCGAGATTTCTTAGTCCTGTATAAGTACCTAATATATTTTTGGTGAATAATTGATATAAGACTAAACATATGTTTACATGGGTTCTTCACATACTTCTCTCATTTAAATTTTAGTATCCATGCTAAATTAAGAGTCCAAATTTATTCCAATTTAATTACAAACACCACAATCAGCTCATGATCAATCCAAATAAAATAACCAATATAAGATTAAACACACATTTGCACGAATCCTTATACAAGCAAGAGATGCCAACCAAAATACAAATAAAAATTATGTATAAAAAAATATTAAAAGGCCAGACTCTGAGATTGGAGGAGGCCATTTTGGCTGCCGGCTACACCAGCGGCACTTGGAAAGATCCGAGAAGTCGCTTTCTTCTCTCTCTTTCCTTTTATTTTTCGGAATTTGACCAAGTCTCGAGTGGACTAATTAACACAAGTATTACACATAACCCCTTTCATGTTATCCGCAGTACACAGAAGTATCATAAGCCTCGACCTACTCGGCAAGCGGGTTACCGGTACTAGCCCAAACTTTAGAAAATTATTATTACAAGAACCCCGGTATATTCTGTCAATATTGCATACAAGTGTCTTGTATGCGAATTCGAACGAAAATACTTGGGCCCGTTATGGCAGAAATGAAAAAGGCGGTGAGTGTTTTTGCAAAATACTCATCTAGCTAGTCTGTCTTCAAAAAGACGAATAGCATGGCTCCAAAGATTGCCCATGAATCAGCCCAAGATCTATTTCTCGGTCGAAGTAGACATTTGATCAGCGATAGATGCGGGCTGGTGGCTCCATTTCCGCATGCTCGGCACAATTGGACTGCGTCCCCTTTAGCAGCCCCCTGATAAGAATGCGCATCACATGTTCGATTAATTGCCAATTGAATGACTAGCTTTTGTTTACGAGAAATTTTCTCTGTTTCTTTTTCCTTGATCACTGTCTACTACTGTAGGTATATTTGGCCTAACATTCCTTCCGAACCGATGCTTGGGACCACCTGAGAGTCTCTTTAAATCCACTGCATGTTGCCTCAAAGTTCATATCTTCCGATCGAAAATTACTTCTCTTCCATGCCGAGTTCACCAAAAATTATCAGAATTCTCCCTTTTCTAGGAAGCAAGGAAGCATCAACACTTTGTTAGCAGGCCTAATTTACCTTAATAAAAAAAAAGAGAGAATTTAACAAAACCTATCAACATTACTCTCCAACCAGTGCTCAATACTTGTTCAAGTTGTACTTTTACTTGACATTCCAATTAATTATTGAGTGCAAACATAGTAGCATTCTCTAAAACAAAGCATCATCCGCTGATAATATAACAACACGATGTCATCGCATTGATGCTACAACAAGTCAAAAGAACAAACTAGAAACTTCTATTAAGCAATGCTTCCATCCACAGCAGCAGTCTTTAGCTCCCTCATCATGGCCACCACCTGCAGCATGTTGGGCCTCTTCGACGGGAAGTCCTCCACACACTGCAGTGTGATCTCCATAAACCTCTTCATCTCCTTCTCCTCGTCACCTTGGCTCGCGAGCAGGAGTCCTCCGTCAATCACCTCCCTCCCTTTCCCTTCCCTTACCTTCATCTTCACCCAACCCACCAAGTTGGAGTCACCGAAGTCCTCTTTATCGGTCGGCCTCTTCCCTGTGAGTATTTCAAGCAGCACCACCCCGAATGAGTACACGTCGCCTTTTGCGGTGCACCGGAAGCTCTGATAGTACTCCGGTGGCACGTAGCCAGGAGTCCCGGCGAGCGTGCTTACGCTAAGATGAGTGTCCAACGCGCTTATAAGCCTTGCCATCCCAAAGTCTGACACCCTTGCCTCCATCTCATTGTCCAACAACACGTTGCTCGATTTCATGTCTCGGTGTATGATGTGAGGAATGCAGTTGTGGTGGAGGAAGCATAAGCCCTTTGCTGCACCCCTTGCAATCTTCTTCCTCTCCTCCCAGCCGAGCATCATTTCCCGGGCCCTTTTACCATGCAGCATGTCTTCCAGGCTCCCGAACCTCATGTACTCATAGACAAGAAGCCTCTCCTCGCCTATCTTGCAATAACCCAGGAGAGGCACGAGGTTCTTATGCTTGATCTTGCCCAAGGTCTCCATCTCCGCCATGAATTCCCGATCACCCTGATAGCTTAAATGTATTAGCTTCTTTATTGCGACGCTCGAGCCATCCTTCAATGTGGCCTTGAACACTTCCCCGAAGCCTCCACAACCGATGAGGCTTGCTGCAGAGAAGCCATTGGTGGCCTCAATGAGCTGTGAGAATGTCAGCTTACGGAGCTGCCTCTGGAAAGTGGCGACATTGATGCTCAGAGCCTCCTTCTCCTTCCCAATTTTCCAAGTTGTTGCTGCATGGGTAGCTTGGAGGCTATTTAGCATCCTGGCTTCCTCCGCTTCCTTTCGCCTCGCTCGCATGGCGATTGCCCACACTATAAGAACACATATGGAGGCCACCGAGACGAGAACTCCAAGCACGATGCTGTTGGCCCAAGCAGCAGCTGAGCTCCTTCCACCTTCCCTCCCGTAGTCTGATGGAGTTGCAGTGGGAAGGTCGTTTGCCTCCTGGCAGGGAGGCAAGGGGACACCACAGAGGCCAGGATTGTTCGCATACTGACTTGCGGGAAGTGTGCTGAGCTGCCCCCTCGATGGGATCGGTCCACTCAAGTTATTTTCTGATAGGTCTATCTGTACCAAGAAGGAAAGATTAGAGAAGGACTCTGGAATGCTACCCTGCAAGTTGTTGTGCGAGGCATCAAAGACTCCAAGGTTTCGAAGGCGGCCGAGGGATGCTGGGATCACCCCTGTCAACTTGTTGTGGGCTAAGTCCAGCACTTGTAGGACCACCATGTCCCCGAATTCGTCTGGGATATTGCCATGAAGCTTATTATATGAAAGATCGAGGTACTCCAGTGTTTGGTAATGAGTCCAATCGCTTAGAGCCGCGCCGGAGTACAATCTTGTGAAGTCGCAAGTCTTCAGAGTTGGCACTTGCAGTAGCCTCTCCGGCCGGATTCCAGCAAATTCCAGCAACCCTCCCACTCCTTTGCATGAATTCCCCACGTTTCGGACAAAAGCCAAGGTATTGCCTGATAGAATTCCACTCAAAGCTTTTGCTCCGAGTTGTCGGCCAAGCCGTGGTGGGATCTCACCTGTCAGGTGGTTGCTGTTCAAATCCAACCACACCAAGCTCCTGCAGTTCCCAAGCTCTTTTGGGATCTCTCCGCTGAGGCTATTGTTTGCAAGCTGGAGGACTGCCAGCCTGGAGAGCCAGCCAAACTCTGGTAAGATTCTTCCGGTGATTCCATTGCTGGTGAGTGAGATCCATTCAAGATTGCTGCAGTTGAACAGCTCGACTGGGATGTCACCACCAAGGAAGTTATTATTCAGGATGAGGTTCCTTAGCTGCGAGCATTGGCCTAATTCAGCAGGGATTTGGCCATGCAAGCCATTGAACCAGAGCATCAAATGCTCAAGGTTTTTGAGCAGGCCAAACTCTGGTGGAATTATACCTTGGAGGTAGTTGATGCTGAGATCAATTGTCCTGAGCTGGGAACAGTTTGACAGTTGAGGTGGAATCTGACCCCTGATCAGATTATCAGGAACTCGTAGCTGTTCAAGTGAGGATTCCCCGGAGCAGATATCAGGAGGCATGACACTGCTAATCTTATTCGAACTGAAGTCTGCAATTCTTAGTCGCTTGCATGCAGAGATGGAACTTGGAAATGGTCCAGAAATGAAGTTATTGCTCAATAGAAGGCTTTCCAAGGAAACGAGGTTTTGGAGAACATCATTTGGAAAAGGACCCAAGATGTTATTATTAGCCAAGTCGAGCAATTGGAGTGAATAGCATGAGTAGAAGGAATCAGGGATTAGACCGGAGATGTTGTTATTTGAGAGCTTTAGCTGCAGAAGGGATCCACAAGCATTTGCTAACCCATACGGAATTGAACCAGTGAGGTGGTTACTAGAGAGGTCTAATTTCTCTAAGCTTCTCAGTTCACTGAAAGATTGTGGTATCTCTCCAACAAGTGCATTGAATGATAAATTTAGGGTCTTCAGGTTGGTGCAATTGGACAAGGAAGATGGAATGATATCTATAATATGGTTTTCTGAGAGATCCATATAAAGCAGGCTCTTGCAGGAGTTTCCAAACTGAAGATCAGAAATGCTACTCGACAAGTTGTTAAAAGAGAGATCGAAAACTTGCAAATTCTCTGACTTGGATAAGAGATTCTCCGGCAGAGAACCAGTAAGATTGCTGTGCGAAAGATTCAAATACATGAGATTAGGATAAACTGAGAGGAAATCTTCTGGTATGAGACCAACAACTCCAGCAGAAGAGAGATCAAGCTGTTTCAATGCATGCGGGAGTTGAAGCAAAGAAGTACTGGAATTTATATAAAAAACATTGTTAGAGAGATTGAGAACTGATAACATGTCAAGTGATGAGAGAGAGTAGAATGAGAGAGTCCCTGAGAGATTGCAGCCGCTCAGATTGAGTTGAGTAGCTCTTCCTAGATCGCAGGAGACTCCATACCAGCTGCATGGATTTCGATTGGGCTTCCAACTTGACAGGACTCCATTTGGGTCCTTCTGGATTGAGTTCTTGAAAAGGAGCAGAGCTTCTCCATCGGTCTTTGTACTTGGATACACATCCTGTTTGCGATCAAAGGTTGACGACGACAACGAAGGCGGAAACACAAATAGAAGCAACAGTACAGTGGCAGGAGAGAAAAGCTGCAGGGGATTCTTCATTGTCATGGCAAAGAGGGAGGGAGTGAGAGAGAAGGGAGAAGAGGAATATGTTGGTCTTGGGGTTCAGAAAGTTGGTGGAGAAGAAAAGCTACAGAACAGAGAGAAAGATGCTCAGTTTGAGAGAAGGTGGACATGAGAATAATTAGAGACGCAGAGGTTATGAGGTTGGCGAGTTGGTTAGTATATGTAGTGCCGAATAAAGAGGATGTAGGGAATGTTTGGCCTCGGTCAAAAGAACAGGATCTGACAAGATTTATCTTAGCTTATTGAAGGATCTGTTGTTAGGTTCTCATGGGCATTTTAGACTCTAAAATCCTAAGGTAATGATACCATGCCTGCATATGTACCCAGTGTTTTTTTTCTTTTAAAAAAGTATAATTCATATAAATGCAAAGCAAGCTCTCATGCTTTCGTAGCAGAACTCCATAAATAAGACCTACACCACTTTTGTCTGCCAACTTTATCACCCAAGTCTTGTGCTTTGTTGGTGGATCAACTAGTAGTGGCCATCGTTACACATTGTAAAGGACCTTATAGATATATTTAGGTTGCTTTTCATACACATTAAATATACAAAAGCACGGGAGCACGAGCGAAGGTCCTTATGCTGTCCTTCGAAAAAAGAGATCGGCGACCCACCACAAATATTAGACATCAAGACCTCTCTCACTGCTCTCCTATGGTCATTGGAGGTGATGATAGCCCCTCTGTGCTTTTCACTCTACTTTTATTTATCCATGCCCCTTTTTGTGCATTCAGTATTATCTTTTTAGGTTGTTATTTACGTTCTAGTTGTACTTGTTCTGATATTTCTTTGTGAGAGAATGGTACTCTTAACTTGAGTGGTGTATTCTGTGTTATACTGTGATATATGCATCATATAGGCTGGTGCAACACTCCACCTCCTCAGTAGCATTGCTAGAATACTTGTGATGAAAGTATATTGAACTACTGAAGTTTTCTATGAGAGAATTTAGGCTAAAACACATTATTTTCATTATCCTGCTTTACTTGGAAAACTTCATAGAGCACAATTTAGAAATATCCATGATGTGATTTTCACTTTTTTGTTCTAGTTGAGTATCGAGCTTTATAATTTAGAACGAAAATAAACTGGTGATGCTGAAGATTCGCATCGAGTAGTTTCAGCATCCATGGAATAGATCCTCCTCCACTTATGAAGGAAAGAACAGAACATGTGGATCGTATAATATTATAATTTGCATGTCTTAAGGTTAATCTATCAAGTGAAATTAGTTTCTTTCTCTGAAACAACTCTTTTAGAGAGATTCTTTCTTTTTAGAACTATTTTTATTACATCACAAATTGACAATGGCCCCTATTGCACTCACAACAATTAACCAACAAGGCAGCACTTTCGCTAGTAATGTATAGAGCAATGACGTTAAAGGGATTCGAATCCCTTGCACTGGTTGTGGGTGTGACAACCCACTTAGATATGAGTGGATTGATCATTATAGTAGTATTATCACAATGAGTCCACGTTTCATCATAATGACTGCCAACATAACAGAGCACTAGAAAGAGGGAATCCAGTTATTTGGATAGAAAGGGCAGCAAGCTTCTATTGCGATTTTGACTGGAGTGTGTTTCTTATGCTACACTAAATCTTACTGATATTTACGTAAATTATGATTTAACATTCACTACATTAGTTTCTGCAGTTGCTTGATTTGTCCTTCAGAGGCTAATCACAGAGTAATCTATTGATCTTCTCATTTTAATTGCTGATCTTTATTGGTGACAGTCATGTATGATGAATCCTCTCGAAAGATTTGGGACCGGCATCGAGAAAGTCCGCTGTTAATATGTTTTGGTTCATCTGATGGATGCAATATTCTGGGTCTGCAAAATCATAATTAAGGTGAGGACTTCTTTCTGTTGGCTATCTTCTTTAGATTTGTGGCGTGGATGTGAAGGCTAATAATATTGTGCATGCCAACCCTCTTTTTTGCTTTTTTTAAGAAAGATGGTTCTCCATTTCATTGACAGAACTTGGGGAAGAAATGTGCTCTTGATGCATTGCATCACTATTGTTATTTTGAGAATTTGCTTGGCTTTTGGAAATGAAATCTATTCTTTTATGAATTGGCAACTCAAAGGAATTGAATAAAAATCCTAAAAGCATGAATAGAATTATTGCTTCGAGTGGAATTCAAAATTCATGAATTATCCGAACAATAAAAAAGAATCTTGTCCTTAAAAAATTGAAATATTATCTTAACAAAAATATTTTTTTGATAAATAATAAACTTAAATCACCATTATCTGAGGAAATAAGGATTCCTATTTTTTGGAATTTGAAGGCTAAAATTTGAAGAAATATTTCATAAGAACTAAAAGGATGATGTTCGACTGCAATATGATGAATATATCATTCCTTAATGATGTACTATATATTTAGCGATGCTATATATTTGTATTGTTACATAATCATAACAATATGGTTCGTTATCGACTCCGAGGATGACTATTGCAATTCTTATTGCAACAAATAAATGATCTGAGTCTAGGGCCATTACACATCTTTTCTGTGAAATCTAAATCATAGGAGTTGGGAGGGAGGTCTTATGGCATTCTCAAGGTCTTGGGCCCTTCCCATCAAGAGTGATGCATATATGGAGTAGTTATCAAGGGCAGATGATCTATGGGGGGGGGTCAAGGAATCAAGTGTCATAAGTGTTTTGGTAGAATCCTAGGTCTTAGGAATGCCTCCCACTTGGTACCAGAATTCAAAGCCTCAGCTTTCTTAGAATGAAATGCACCAAAACTCCACTACCTTCGTTGAAGGTGACAAAAAAAAAGGGTCAAAATCGTGGGGGTATTGATTGAACTTTGCACCAGCCGGGAATCGAACCCGGGTCTGTACCGTGGCAGGGTACTATTCTACCACTAGACCACTGGTGCTGTGATGACTTTTCATTACATCACTTATAGAATCATACGGCATTTCTTATATTTTCAATAAAAACATAGTATAACCTTTTGATAAAATATTGGAAACTTTTCAGGATGTAAATTATTGTCTTGGGGACAAGTCAGATTTTTACGTCATGCTCAAGAGGTGGCGATGCTTGCAATGATGATGTTGTTTCTGCTATTCACTTGATGAACTTAGACATCCTGTGAATGTTATTATAAAACAAATTTATGAAGCTAAAATTTGTCATGTTGTTTTATTTCACTTCATCAACTCTTGCAATGAAATTTCAATGGGATATTCCTTCTTTTTCTATAAAAAAAAGATAAACCTAAAATTAAAAAATATTAAGAAAAAATACTATCTACTTTGCAGTTTTCCTTGATGGATATGCTTTTTTTTTAGCATGAGAGGAAACAAGATAGGACAGCCCAAATATAAGAAACTCGTACAATGTGCAGGAACATTGAAGATTAGCTCGTCACTAAAATTAAAATGAGATACAGAATTGAAAACAAATTGGTGAAGAGGAAGAATTATTTTGCAGCAATCTTATAGGCTTAATTATAATCAATTCATTCTTCATGCTATAATTCGAATGCATGCATGGATGGTTGCATAGGGCGGGGGCGGGGGGAAGAAGATGGTCAAAAAAGCTTATGCTATCTTGTTGAAATATAATAAGTGCATAGGAGAACATGCGGGGGTGTGTTTGTAATGATAATTCCACGTAATGGAGCGTGACTTTTCATGCACCCGCACGGGGATGACCATCACATGCCTACCAACTTCTCCCTCTCTGGCTGGACCCCTACGTGAAGTCCTCCTCGTTAGCATGCCAACTATTCCTCGCGACATTAACGGCCCAATCTTGGTGGGATTTTTAGAGTCCAATGATTGGGTTTAGTCATGAATAACCCCCACCACCCCTCTCTCTCTCTCTGCCTCTCTGTGCACATAGTGATTAAGTGAGGGGCACTAGAAAGAGAGAGAGAGAAAAAAAATAACTAATGACCTCTTCATTCAGGTAGCAAGATACAAAATGTTACAAGTATGTATATTTATTGTGGGGGCGTAGGAATTAGCATGTCCGAATTATCAAGGTTTCATGACAATAAGAGAGTCCTAATGTAGAGATATTCATTGTAAAAAGCATGCACTATGTACCTCTTCCATCTCTCTACTGGTTTGCCTTTGTCCACAATCAAACGTATGATCTACCATTCCATATCGATATGCAAATAGATGAACAAGAAGAGACATAACTAATATCAACTAAACTTTCTTCTTGCCATTCATATAAAATACCTCTCCTCGATCTACTTTTCAATGTATTGGACTGAAATTTATATGTGTGGATAATAGATACTCTCTATGACCAGCCATATATCATCCAAATATGCGATGAAGCATATTCGTCGCATGCAATGCACGCATCTTTTTATGAGAAAATTTGATGTTTGTAGTTATACACAAACAAACCATAGTAGTATGGTGGAAAAGCTACCAAATTGAAAAGAAATGGACGAGGTTGTTCCTCTTGTAAGATCCCTAGAAGCCAGGGCAGGATTATCTTTTGGGTCATCGCATATGGCTTCGGTCTTTGTGCGACCGTAAAGTGGGGAGCAAAAGAGAAGCCAAGAGGGAGCTAAATAATGCCCTTACACATGCACCGGGAACCCCCCCACATCAATCCCAAAGATCTTTATGATTGTTTCCCTGTCCCTCCGTGATCATTAAAGTTGCTCTGCTATTCCTTCTGTCCATGGCCATGGTCGCAGGGCGCCGCGGAGCGCTGTGAAGGTATCAAGGCATGGGTAGGGATCTGGAGACCCAGGGGGACAACATATGAGGGGCATGGTAAAAGACTAACCAATGTGCAAGCGAGACAAATTGTCCCCAAATGGCTGCAAATGGGTGAGGTTAGGGCATTGGCCTAATGGTTGGCACCTTCCTTCCACGGCAAGCAGGGGCGGCCCAAAACATTTGGGGGCCTAAGGCGAACTCACAAAAAGAGGCCTTTTTTTTAAATAATGAAAATTTTTTAATAAGGAGTGCATCAGGAGTGCAATCAAGTATTACAGAAAAGTATTTTACTTCTTTAATTTTTTTAATTATTATAGCTTTAATTTCAGATGCTAATATTTGAATCAATTCATTTTGAATATTATGACCTAAATAATGATTGTGAATTTCACTATGTTGAATGCGTCGAACATGTTCTTGCATTATTGGATCAAATTCTGCAATCATTTCAATAAGACTTAAAAAATTTTCATTATTGTTTTGATAGATCTTTTCGTTCTTTCCTCGAAATGCTAAATTATTTTTTGAAAGATTTTTCACGACAGCAATAATTCTTAATAGAACTTTTTTCCAATGATCTTTCTGTTGGTTTATTTGTTCTTGGAGACTTTTATCAATTGTTTTATTTTTTAGCAATCTCACTTCTAAATCAATCCACATATTCATGCTAGTAATATGTTCATTAGTTATTTCATGACTTTTGAGCTTGATACCTAAATTTTTCCAATCTTTAGTTCCTTCATTGACTAATTGACTTGTGCTAGGCTTTGAATAAAATAATTTACAACAAAAATAATATACTCTATCCAAATCCTTCGAATACACTAACCACCTTCTATCATATTTTTCACCATTAGATAACTTACGAATGTAATGTATTATAGAGAAGTGTCTATTGTTTTCATCTTTAAGAAAATGAATATCATAATCTCTAATTGGACCTTTTTCCACTATTAAGTCTCTCAACTTTGTATCAATATTTTTCCATTGAGCAGGATCATATAAATTTGTAAGAATAGAACTAGTTTCACAATTTTTTTTTTATTTATCCTATCTCCATCCGATTCTTCATTGTGCTCTTCACTAGATATTGTTTCAGTAGATGTTTGAATACTACTATGAATTTGGTTGTCAATTTTATTTTGTTTCGTTCTTTGTATGTCATTTTCTAACTCTATTTCGGGTGCATGCTCTGTTGTTAATTCTTGAGTTGAATTTGATGTGGTTTTTTCTTTGTTTGTGACAACAAATCTATCTAGAGCTCCTTTTTGAGATTGAATGAGTTTATCAATTTTTCTTTTCTTTTTGAGTTTTTCATACCCACATTCATATTTTTTATTAGATATTTTCATCTAAAAAGAATATTATCAAATAAAACAATTAAAAAAACACCACAAACAAATTAAGATATAAAAAAGTTGAAAATGATAAAATTTGATTGTGTCAAAAAAAACAAACTCAGGTCCCGACAAGTAGTGCCGAACTTGACGGAGAGAAGAGGTCGAATAGTGCCGAACTTGACGGAGAGAACTGAGAAGAGGCTGAACCGCCGAAATCACAACCAACCTACAATTAGACAAAAAAAAATAATTGTAGTGTCTCTAACTTGAATAAATCAAAATTAATTGGATCCAAAAATTAATCAGTTAGCCATATATTCTCTTGACTTTTTTCATTATTGTATAACATTAAACGCAATAAGCCAATAACAACAATATGACATATGAAAGAAACCCTATTTATATATAATTGTTCGGTAATCACAGATTCACAGAACTATTAGAAAATAAAACAACAATCAACAAATACTTTCATGAAATAATTAGTGAATAGTGAATAGTGAATAGTGATTAGTCAATATAAAATATTAAAACTCACCCTTAGTCTAAGCCTGGGATTTGATTTTGGCTGCCTTTGCCCTTTGGGATTTGGGATATGGGAATAGCCGAGCTGCCGAATGATGCTCCACTCCGAGTGGAGGACGGGAGTCGGGAGGAGCCGACGAGGCGACGAGGCCGGAGCCGCAGAGCGGCGGAGCCCGGAGGGCCGGAGGTCGGAGGAGCCGGAGGCCGGAGTCGAGGATGGAGCCGAGGAGCCGGAGGCCGGAGGCCCGGAGCCGAGGAGCCGGAGCCCGGAGCCCGGAGGAGCCGAGGACGGCGAGCAGAGCTGGAGAGGAGATCCGGACTCCGGAGTCCGAAGCAGGGGCGGTCGAGGCGTCGAGCCTCAAGCCGTCGACGGTCGAGCCTCCCGGCTGCCGGTAGAGAAGGAAACTAGGGATTAGGGAAGGGCCGAACTGCCGAAGAACTGAAGTGGAGAAGCACTGAGGCCTGAGGGGAGATCGGGAGAGCCGGAGAGGAGAACGGAAGTCGGAAGGTACGCTCTGTTTTTTTTTTTGCTTTGAAGGGTTCTGCGGCTTCTGGCTTCTGCCGACTGCTTTGAGAGGAGAACGGAAGGTACGACGTACGCCCCGGCGCCCCGTCCCGCTCTGCCTGTCTCAGGCCCCTAACGGATCATAGGCTCGTAGCCTGTCTCAGGCTCTCAGGAGGCAGCAGCATAGGCATAGCCGTCGGCCCGCGCCCGTCGCTTCGTCGGGAAGATGGGGACTGTAGCAGGCCGCCGTCGCCCGTCAACCCTACAGCCAGCTTTCGGATGTGACTCAAAAAAAAAAAAAAAACTCTTCACGAGTCGGGCGGGGGGCCTTCCATGAGCCGGGGGCCTTAGGCGACTGCCTCGGTCGCCTAAGGCTCGAGCCGGTACTGACGGCAAGTGGTTCGTGGCAATGAGAGGTCCGTTTTGGGATGGCTTGTCAGGGATCAAAGCTAGGTTTGGACAAGTCATACTCTCTTCTTTTTTTGTGGGAGAGGATATTTAATTTAGTTAGAAACCTAGGAAAACTATGCTTGATGATTTATAGGTTGTTCTAATATGTAGCTCTAATTAGTGAGAAATTACATTCTACACAAGATGCACCACATCACTATTGCACCATGCCAATTAGATTTTTCATTTCTGTGGGCCTTATTCTGCCATTTATCATGCGGCTCATCTCAAATTATCACCTTCCTCATTTCATCACGGATTTTTCATGTTAGCAGTGTATCTAGTGTACATTATAATTTTTCTTGATTAGGGTTTGAAAATTGAGGGTAGATGTGAATTACCGGTACTGCAATCTTTTCGCAATCCAATGAATGGAAATTGATCTTTGTATGTAGATATAGGTGTCGGGCCGAACATCCATCCAAGGACATGGTTTATTGTCTCGTTACAAATAACAAGCGGAAATCTGGCAATGCTGTGTAGGGGCTGGGGTTTTAGAGATGTAGCTTATTTTGTTTCCTTTCAAGTGTGTGTGCCCGCGCGCGTTAATGGAATGTGTGGTGCACTTTCACTGTTTGGTTAAAAAACTTCAAATCAACTCAAAACAAAGCTCGTCGTTTCAGTGTTTGGGCTTAGTCGTAGCTTCTTTTTTTTTTTCCTACCGACAGCGTAGTCTCGTATACCTCCTCTACCTTCTTATTTTAGGGTTTGCCAAAGCTTAGGTTGCCGCCGTTTTCTCCCTCCAAACAACTTGATTTCTCGATTCGGGGCTTCTGATTTGAGTAAAGTTTTCATCTTTAATCTTTCTTTTTCTTTTCGCGTTCGAGGCATTGGATTTAAGAATGGAAGTATTTCTTAATGTTTAGCTGTAGCTTCAGCGGCTTTTGTTTCGAGTCTTTTTATGAAGCCTGTTAACTTGTACTTATTGTGTCGTCGACTTGCTTCTTCTTGCTTGTCATAATGTCCTTTTTCTTCCTTTTTCAGAGGCGTGTCCCAGAGGGTCTGGAGTTGCTCAGAGCTAATATTTACTTAATTCATTTATTTTGAGGGATATTTATGCGACTCGGATATTTATGTGCTCAGAGCTACCTAACAATTACACCTTAAAGTGAGGATGATTTCATTCTAGATCTACCATCACCTAATAATTTCTCCATAAATTGAGCATCTTTCAATAACATAAAGAATATTTTTTTAAATATGATTTGTAAAAGTTTAAGTAGTTTCCGTAGTAGACTGTGAAGATATATAAACTATGAGAAATAAAAGAGAATTTTGATTTAGCGAGCTCATCATGCAATTTAGTTTCATGACTGATACCCGAATTCAACCGTGAGTAAAATAGGTGACATCTTAGAGTTTCACACAGAACTTTTGATGCCTCGAGCAAAAGCTAGCCCGAAGATGCAACTACTGCATTTAAAGTCTTTCGCTTAGTCCAATTCTTCAAATGAGCTCTCTCAAAGGCCTTGATGGTTAAGGTTAATTTTCATGGTTTTTTTTTGCTAGGAGAGATTACTTGTAGGTGTGATCTTCTCATCAATGGAGCTGAATGTTAGACTGCTTGCATCTGGTTAAAGGTATTCATTCAACATCTATTGTATTAGTTTTTCTTCGTAAATAATTTTCTTTTTTACAATTAACATCTTCTGGAACTTTTCTTGAGCAAATACAATAGGTGTGCAAAAGCTTCGGGCCACCAGCATAAGTTGGAAGGCGACATGTTTTTAGTGGTTGAGGCTATCAAAAAGGCAGTAATAATCTCAATATCGAGCCAAAAAGATTTCACTTGGTGACATTATCAAAATGCTTTCATCTTCAACTTGTTTTGCTTCTGATTTGTATAGGAGAGAAATCAGGTAGCGGATGGGTTGTTTAGAGAGCAGCTTTTCGATCAACATTGCTAATGTTGTGTTTAGATTATTTTCTAAGCCAGTGGCAGCTGAGATATAGTTACTGTTTTGGCTTACTATAGGGAAAAAAAAGAAAAAAAACAATTCTCTCAGAAGACCCAAGTAACTCTAAAATCCATCGAATCATCTTAGAGACAAGTTAGATACCATGGTGTATATAAACATATATTTTTTCTAAAACATAAAAGTTATCCCTTACATTGTTGTCAACTCTTTGAATTCATCGCTTGTACCAAGCCTTGCTAATCAACAGTGCGAACCAATTCAAGCAATCACTGACCACATAGACTTGAACAAATATATTGAGCCAAACCAAGTCAAGAAAACCAAAATAACTTCCAAAACAATATACTATTGCTGCATCAATGCATCATAAAACCTATAGAATGATGGAAATAATTCATCAGGCAATCGAAAATGGCGTCTAACAAGGCTGCAGCGATCACAATCTTAATTCTGAGGCTCTTTGTGTTCATTTTCCTTCTAGTTTCCCTCATTATCCTGGCCACCGACAGCACGACCATCCCCGATCCACCCCAAACGCCGCAAGGAACAAGATCCAAATTCGGTTCAAAAATTACTATGCTTATAGGTTATCCACTTGGTCCCACCACCTTTTTTTTCTTTTCTACGTTTTTTTCTTTCGAAAGATAATTGAAGTCATTAATGGGAACTTGAAAGACAAATTGCTTTGGCATGTATCTTTTCCCTATCAAATTATGGTCATTGGATCTAACAAATTCACTTTGTTATGACATGATCTTAGCATTGTGCCTCACTCTTGTTTTATTTTATTTTACCTCGAAATTTAGATATGTTCTTTCAGCCGCTGTGATCGGATGCGTGTGCACGCTCCTGCAAGTTCTTCGTCTATAATATTTCACAGTTCTTCCTCTATAATGATTTGGTATAACCTCCAATAAATTATTGACTCCTCTTCATGAAATTTTCTTTGCATTTTTTGTACTATCTTTTGATAATTCTATCATAACAAGTGTAAGTTATGCAGGCCTTTTCTCTGCTATTTGCCACTGCTGTTGGGGCAGGATTTGGATTTACAGTCGATAATAAGAGTGACTTTGATAAAGAACTGAGGAAAAAAAAAGATCACAGGATACCTCGATAGCATCGGATGTTGATAAATCCTTTGATTTGGGACACGTCTCCACCGGCTTCCTTCTAATAACTAACGTGTGCATGGCAGCCATGACTACTATCACGTCAATATGTACCCTCCACAAGAAATGATGTTCAAATGAAGACTGTTGGTGTGTTATGAAATGTGTAATTTCGATCATAAGCTTTATTTCTTGCTCAATGCCATTGTTGCGGATAAGAAGAGGCAGAGAATCTCTCTCCAGGGTGTTTTGTTACACCTCCTGTTTCCCTAAAAGAAAAAGAGGAAGGAGAGAATCCTCTACAATAGTCTGGCAAGTCCATGGAGGATCACCCATGTTGAATATTTGAGGAAACACATCCCAGAATTTGAAAAAAAAAAATGACAGGTGCATTTGGAGAAAGGATAACTCTTCATTACAAATCTATAATTAAATAAAAAAGAAAGAGGCAACAGGGATCGTTAAGACTGATCTTGGTTCGAAGTGCAAGAAAATCCTTTCTTTTTTGGCATTTTAGGCATTCAATCAAGCAACAGGGAGGTGCCTGGGCCTGCCATCTTCGCTTACTATGCTAAAGAAAAAATTATCTTCAAGACCCTGGACAGATTGTATATCTGCTGGGATCCCGAATGGCTGACCAATTACGTAGTGGCCATCAAACCAATCAATTTTGTATGAAGGTGTAACAACCCAAAAAAAAAAAAACTTCTAGGGCTCATGGGCCGGCCCCGAGTGGCCAGGCCCAGCCCGATCTCGCGCACCCAGCCTCACTTGTTGGCTTGTGGGCCAGCGCGAAGAGGCCAGGCTTGATTAGCCAAAGTGTACGTATTGCACGCGATGGAGGAGAAGACTCCGATTGGCAGTCTTCTTCCTCCCCCGACTCCGGTAGACTCCGAGAGTCCTAAAACAACCTAAAGACCGGCCAAAAACCTCAGAGACTTTCTCTATTTAAGGCTCCTCCTCCTAGCTCCATCGATGACAACCCAAGAATGGCCGCCGATTCCAAGTCTTTTTCTCCGAGTCTCTTTCTTGATTCCTCGTCGGATCTTCGTCAGACCGAGATGAGAGCTCTTTACCCCCTTCTCCTTCTTTTTCTGGTTTTAGAGCTGCTACCATTGTGAAGACCTATACGGGCGTGTCTTTAGTCCCACATCGGTTATTCGCTGGGCAGATCATGAGTACTTATATAGGATCAAAGAACCCAAATAATACATTTTAGTTAGCCATTTTGGGTGAGGTCTTAAGTTGTTATAGCCATGTTGAACTAAGCCGACAAGTCATCGAGATCCATCCAAAACAATGGTACCCTGTTTCGACTACACTTTCTTCCGAGTTCCGCCGCTACTGGCCGCCGAATTCAGCCGGTTTTCGCCGCCATCTATGACCCATGAGAGCGTGTGGCTACCAGTTAGGGAGTTAGCCATGATTTATGCCGAGTTTGATCAGTTATTTGATGATATTCTTCCGCTTCTTCCCTTCTTTGTGTTGGCCGATCATCGTTGCCGGTGGTGCCGCGGCTGAAGGCCACTATCGTCGGAGCTCGATCACCTTGGGCAGCCACCCCCCTGATTCGAGAAAAAAAGGGTGAGATTGGGCTCTCTGCTGTTTGGAGGAAGAAGAAGAGAGTCTTCTCTCTTCTTTCTCTCCCTCTATCTTGGTTTCTCTTTCATTGTTTCTCTCTCTTCGTTTGGTTCTATGGACTCAGCAGGAGGGTCCCAGTGTTCTCATTGTAGACTCGGATAGACCCTAGTAGAGGGTCCTAGACTAGTGCTGCTGCGACTACCCATCGCGCCGATCTTACCCCGACCATCGCCGAGTATCGTTGACTCTATCATCATAAAGCCCTATTGTGTTATTTGTACTGTGATCTGATTTTTGTTTCATGATTTGACTGGTTGGATTGGCTAGAGCAGACTAACCTGGATTGTTGGACGTTACTACCTATCGACTCTGTCTGTCCTGCACCCGACTGTTGTCAGTGACCATTGGACCCATAATTAATAATCACTGATCTATTACCTTGATTGGATTTATGTTTCGTGATCAGATAAATTGAGTTACGTTGTACTAATTGATTCAAACAATTGGGCATTGTCATCTAATTGGTCTTATATATCTTCCTATATGAGCCTATTTTCATAGTCAGTCTTGATTTTATATGGGGCTAAAAAGAGGCCCAACAAGATCTTATACTCTAGTTTCTTTCTTTTCCTATTTTTTTCTCTTAGTATTTTCTCTCTCTAGTTCATCTAGAGAAATTTTTGGTTAAAGGGACTTAGAGGGTAGTCGGAGAGTACTATACGATGGTGAACCTTTTAGTGGACTGATAGGAGGGGTTTGGGTTGTCGGATACCTCGGATAATTTTTGATGTTGATTTGATTATGTAGGAGGCCAATCATCAGGGAAAAAGGACGTCGAACAAAATTTTGCGTACTTCGGTTCGTAGATCGTAGTGTCATAGGGCATCGTGCCAGAGGGCATGTCTTTGGCGGTCGTGATGCACGATCCTGCAAATTGCATTTGCAGCTTATAACTTATGCAAGGGAAATAATCTTCCGGGCAGTGTCATCTTCACTGACTCAGTGTGGCCTTCATTTACTTCTTTGCATCTTTTCAGATTCTATTAATTACTATCAAGTTCTATCGCAATTAGTTTAAGTTCTTACCTCTGCTTTATTTCAGAAAATTTTAAGGCACTTGATATCGGATTTAACCATGTTGTTAATCAACCTGAATCATCATTTGGTTGAAGGGTAACAAGATGTTACTCATGCAATACATGGTATCCACTGGATCATTTGATCTCAATTATTCCACAAAATATTCTCAGATACACATGACATTTGGATTTACTTCCGCATCCATAATCTATCTATGCGCCCGCCCCCACTGTACGCAAATGTACGGACTGATCTGCAATTTTTTGATCGTAGACGGCTCTGCTAGTTGCCGCCCGAGAGAGAATGAAGGGACGGACGCCTACCGCAAGTACGGACGTACGCATATTTTTTCTTTGTCAGGGCATTGATAATATATTATGTTCCGTACAGAACCAGCTCCGGGAAGGACGGAGCCTATTCTAGTACTAGTTTGGTCCAAGCATGCTCAGGTGTGAGGAAGTCATCGGATCCAAAGCAGCCGAGGGATCGTGCAGGCGAGGACAGGCTGCTGTTACTTGACATCCACGAACTGCTGAAGAAGTATAGTACCCATCAAGCCACACACGTCTACAGAGAAGCAAACTATATAATTGACTGAGTTGCTTCCTATGCGGCCCACCGTTCTAAAGATATTGTTTGGAGAAAGCGTGACATAGTATCGGATTCTTTATTTGTTTTGTTGTTTTCGAATTTTGTTGACCGTATTCACATCCGTGAGCTGCCGTTGTACCAAAAAAATATATTAAATGTCAAATTTTTGTAACAAAATCAAGGCTGCACTTACAATGGATTCAACTGCAAAATAGGGAGAAAGGAGAGAAAATCTAGGGCCTAGAGCTGACTGTTTCTCCTGCTGGCTGGGCTTCATTGAAGTTAAAAGAAAGACTTGAGGATTTATGCTATGGCTGTAAGTTGGTTGGATTACCCCTGAATTTTCCACATGCATAAATGATGCGATTTAATTATTATTCTATGCGTTCAATTTAAATTCAAAATGATGCTTCTGCAATATGGCCACCATGCAATCTGAGTGTTGATATAAATGGATCTCACAAATTGGTCCTCGACTTGATTCAGTCTTCACTTTTGATTTAACTATCTCCTTTTATCATCGTTCTTTTATACTACTATTTTAGCAGCTCCTGACCCCATCTTGGCATTTAGTTTTAAAATTTAGCTTTCGTTTCTTTGTAACTTTGAGCTAAACCTCATTTCTTTGTGTTTTTGCTTGAAAAGATCTCATTGATTTTTTTTAATAGATTATTAAACTTCAGAAAACACAAAATCCAAATAAAATTATGGAGGATAAAAGAAGAAAAGAAAAAAATGAAAGTAATACGGACAAGATGAAAGCAAAATATCATGACTCATGCAAATCTATGTTTAGTCTCATTTCGATTATGCATTGGGTAGATTTTAAGTACTTATACAGGGCCAAGAAATTCAAGTAATATCTTTCAGTTTAAATTCTAGCATCCTCAATACGCTAAGAGTTCAAATCTATTCCAATCGAATTCTATAGTGTCTCTTAGTCCATATAGGCTATGAGCTGGATCTGCTTTAATTCTAATTGTAACGATATAGTACCTAATCTAAAAAAGTTAGCATAAGGTATTACTTGAGTTTCTTAATTCTATATATGTATCCAAGATCTATCCAGTGCATAACCGATGTGGGGCTAAATATATGCTCGCATAGATTCTTATATAGAGCAAAATAAGAAACAAAAAATACATTCTGTTCATTCCAATGGCTCAGCAAACTTCTAACTCTAGAACATTTCATCTATTTTTAACGTATCTGATTCTTTTTCCCCTCCAATTTATCCATAAAGAAAGCAAGATTCTGTGCGTCCCTTGATTTTAAAGATGACTTTTAAAGTGTTCAAAATCTCCCTGACAAAAGGAAGAAGAGGAAGATACAAGATGCAGTCAAGAACAGAACGCACAACCACTACTAACATTCCAATCTTTCTTCTGCGAAAAATCTCATTTGATTGAGAGATCCTTTTGCTCCATTTTTTTCTTCTGTGAAGGGATTAAAAATGGCAGAATGACTAGTTAGGCAAGAAAGTTATTTTAATACATACAAAACTAATTCTTTATGATGCTTGGTGCTTAAAAATGGTTTAAATCCGAAAAAAAAAAAATTATATATCATGCAGCCTTTATCATTTAACTGAAACTTTACATATGATCGTCCAACAAGTCTTGGAAAATAGAACGTACAATCAATTCGTATGACTCGTCAAATCCATTTTTTTTTTCTTTCTTTTGAGCAGACGTGGAATGATCCACCAGCCTTCATTCATTGTCTCATCATTCTGTTGGATTCAATAATAACGAAATAATTACTTTAGAATTTCTAATCAAATAAATACGTTGAAAGCTTTTGATATCTCAAGCAAAGCCAATTTGAGTGATCTTATAGTTGTCTTGCTCTTAGCACCTGTCACTTGTCTACATCCCAAGTCCTTGCTCGCTTAGTTTCTAAGGCAATTATGGAGTTGCAGAAGTGCTGATATCTTTCAAGGGGAACACATGCATAAGGTTCATCGTTTCCTTTGCATCTGAATCTTGGTTCGCTTGGAAAATTTTATCTACAAACCGCGGCACCTCGGGAGCTCTTTCTCGAGGTTCACCTCTCTTTGTTTTCAACTACCTTTTTATTTTTAATCCTTTACCGATCTTGTTTTCTAGCTCTCGTTCCAGCATAATCTATATCTCTTTTCTTATAACTATTACTTCTTTTTCTATTGTTTTAATTTTATTGTTATTATTATTATTATTGATATAATGAGGGAGAGAGGGAGAGAGAAATAATTTTCAACTCTATGAAATCATCGTAGATAACAAGAAGCTTTAGACAAATTAAGGTGACAAAATAACAAGCGATGAAACCAAAAATAGATAAAGCAAGGCAAGCCTCTCTAGACCATACAAATGCTTGGCGAACTCATACAAAGATTTTGGTTAAGAGATGCCAAATTTCATTAAGTATATAAATGAAACCTAACCATACATATCCTCCAACCATCCAAGACAAAGTAACCATGCAGAAAGAAATTATCAAATAGCGTTACGACCCATGCTCATAGAACTTTAGAAAATGCTATATGCCACGAGAAACTAAATATACTTTCATAACCAGCCTGTCATTAGTTTTCTGAGAAATCCACCTGCATGGGTGTAGTATAAAAGCAACAGGGAGAAAGAGATCATACCCAAGTTTTCTAAAATGGCGTCCTCAAAGACCGCTGGAGCAATTTCAGTGCTAATCAGCAGGCTCTTTGTGTTCATTTTTCTCTTTGTTTCCCTCATCGTCCTTGCCACCAATAAGGTGACCTTGTCGGACGATGATGGCAGCAAAACTAAATATACCTTCAAAAATTTTTACGCATACAGGTAATGTGCCTGATTGCCATTTTCTCTATTATTTTGAAATGCAAATAAATTCATTGATGACAAGTAAGAGATTGTTTTTAGGTGATCCATTTTCATTGAGGTCCATGGATGAACAGCTTCTTAGCCATGATAACACCCTTGGTCTTGTGTTCTCTTCTTTTTATAATTTTTCTCAATCCTAAACTTCAGATATCTTCTTTCGGTGGCTACGATTGGATGCGCATACACACTCGTGCAAATTCCATTTGCAGCTTCGAGCGTAAGCAAGGGAAATAACAATCTCCATCCATTAGTCATCTTCACTGATCTGGTATAACCTACCTTCATTTAGTCTTTACATATTTTCCATAAATTTTCTTCAGATTTGCCTTAATTATCATTAGTTCTACCATGATTAGTACAAGTTTCTATCTATGCTCTCTATGAGAAAATTTAAGACCTTTGACATTGGATTTTAACGATGAGAATCTACCTACCTTTAAAAGATTGAACTCAAAATTTTTGGTTGCTAAGCAAAAAGATAGGATCAGTGAAAGGCTAGATAGAAAGTGTTATTTAGGTTCAGAAAATATCTCGTATTTTTGCATTGTTTTCTTAAATAAGATATTTTCTTTGTTAGAGTGACTCAAACAAGTCATGATACATAGGCTGAGTCAGTTTTAAATTGAAGACGAGTTGAACAGGCCCAGATAGGAAGAGATGGGCCGTGGTGGACCCAGTCTCTACTTCCCACGGCAGGCCTGCTAAAATCAGTCATTGAGGCACTTGCCCTTTTTTTTTAAAATAGAACCTGGCCCAATGCATTCGTCCTTCTATCTTAACATCCAACTTAAGCTTTATGGGCCCATCTTAATGTGGAAGCCTATATTTAAATGCATCTTAGAATCAGGATTTTGGATGAAAAAATTACACATACAACAAACACTAAATAACCATTATTTTCACCCCATAGAACTGCAGCGTGGATGGTTCTATTAAAAATGGGTGACTGATTAAATCTTTGCATGGATGATGAACAGGTTTTTACATCACTATTTGCTACGGGAGTCGGAGCCGGATTCGGGATCACGGTCGATCTTAAGAGTTATAGCGATAAATCAGCCAGAGATTCTGGTGTGCAAGATGATCCCGAAGTAAAAGCCACGGATAAGTTCTTTGACCTAGTACATGTCTCCACGGGCTTCGCTCTCATGGCTACCGTTTGCATGATAGTTATTACTATGATTTCAATGCATGCTCTCGCAAGAAAATGATGTTCAAATGAAGGGGCTTATTTTCTTATCTAATCCATAATAAACATCGGTGAAGTATTATCTGGATCGATGTCTCAATCTATAGTGAAGCCATTGATTTTTCCATTATGCAATGTTCTTCTTGCTATATTGCCATTGCTTTTTGCCCATTGACCTTATTCTTAGGGAGCTGGACTTGATAATCATTTTATTGATGTAAAGGCTACACTTGGAAAAACTATAAGCTGAAGATGGGTGTCAATTGGTTCAGTTGGTAAATTGCTGATATTGATATAGTAAATTAACTCTCCTCCACTCTTTCTAATTTAAGAAAAAGGATCGAAGCAATTGTAGTATAACAATGTGTGTCTTGAGTACCATTAAGGGATAAATGCCTCGAATGTATCTAACCGAAACTCAACCTGACCCAAGAATGAATCAAACCACCCAGGCCCAAACATATTCTTAGGTCAAAATTTTATATATGCCCAGATTTCACATAATCAACTACTGATGAAGATTTTATCCGAAATTTTGTTTTTTTCTATAAAAGTTATTGTAATGGTCCATAAAATGAAACATCATAAGATTTATCCATGCATGTGGCATTATCATCGTCCATGCTACGCTGTTCATACATAATTCTGCTCCATACAAGCTTATATAGCTTAATTAATCCTTAGCATGGTTTTAAATAATGACTATTTTAACTTTATAACGGTTATTTTAATGGTTTTAGAGGAGTGCATTTGTCATATGCATATAAGTAATAGAATATTTAAGTAATAATCATTATTTGACCATTATTGATGGAAATAACTACTGTTCATACTGTTTCCATAAATAAAACAGTATTTCTTTTTTTTTTTACATGCAACTATTTGCAGGTTTCTTTCAACATTTGTATCACTCTTTTTTTTTTCTTAAAAAAAAAAGCAAATAATGATTTGCCACAATAAAACCATTGTTCATCATGCCAACAGGCAGAATTCTAATATCAAATAATTTCCAATCACTTCAGACAATAATTATTATAACCGTTATAACAGTCAAAAACAGTTTTGGTGGGTTCCTATTGTTACAAAATAATGTCATTATTGAAACCTTCTGTTGGGGGAAAAATAGACCACCCCACATGTACAATTAAAGCACCCAAATCTGACAACAAGCCTGAGCTCATCATGCAGACCGAGCTCATGCAAGCCGAGCTCAGAAGGCTGCCGAGCTCACGCAAGCCGAGCTCAGAAGGCTGCCGAGCTCATCCATGTTGCCAAGCACAGAAGGCCGAACCAGAAGGCTACCGAGCACAGAAGGCTGCCGAGCTCAGAAGGCCGAGCACAGCAGGCCGAGCACAGAAGGCCGAGCACAGCAGGCCGAGACCAAAAGGCTGAGCTGATCTCAGAAGGCCGACCTTGTCGTCTATATGTTGCGGCCATGCCCTGCAGCAGCCTTACCGCACCATGTTTTACTTGCCGGCCACGCCACGACATATTAATTAGGAACCATACTCTGCTACGACTGTCAACGCCTCAATGTACTGCACTGCGCGCCTCAAGCAAACTCTGGCTGCACGCCATCTCCCATGATGGGAACGGGCCATCCACGGCAACTCATTACTTCCACGCCCACGTCCAATCGTGATGGTAACCCATTAATTCGCCCAGTCACATCACAGGTAACACTGCCACTCTCCCTATAAAAGGGGAGCTTCTCCCTCTAAAAAGGGGGGCTGGAGGCTTCTTCCTCCCAAGGGAGGCTTCGGACTTGGAAATACAGTCCCTCTTTCTTCTCCAAAATTAAGCCCCCCTCTGACTTAGGCATCGGAGGGCCGGCGCCGGAAAGCCCGGCCACTGGATTTTTGCAGGTTCCCCCCACGGAGGACGCCGCCCGCCGACGGATCGCCGCCCGCCAGTGTTCGCCGGAGCTCCTCCTCCTCCTCGGTTCGCGGCCGCCCCCGGGTCCAAATTCCAGCAACAGTTGGCGCTAGAGGAAGGGCCCGAGTTGTGGCCATGAAACTAAGGAGCAGAGGAGTCTCTGATACCTCCCGGCATCATGCTCTAATCAATGGAAAGGTCTGTGCCTTATAATGAGGAGGTGTAAACCTTTCCTCCAGAGGGCCCTTTTGTGGGATAAAACCGTGAGGGGTGGGAAGGGTGGTTCCACCCGGGGCGCCGCCGGAACAGCGCGGACCCCCGGGAGCGGTCGACGATCCCCGATCCCCAAAGCGGACAATACCTTTGGAAGGGACGCGGATGCTTTCCCTGCTCGGCTGGTGTGCGGGCTGGTGCCCGGGTCCAAATTCCAGCAACAGTTGGCGCTAGAGGAAGGGCCCGAGTTGTGGCTATGAAACTAAGGAGCAGAGGAGTCTCTGATACCTCCCGGCATCATGCTCCAAGCCCCGGGCGCTCAGTCCAGAATCCACCACCAAGACCTCCGGCAGATCAAGCTCCACAAGTCCAAACCGAGCACTTCGACGCGCTAGTGCAGCAAGTCCAAGCGCTAGCCATTGCAGCCCAAAGCCTGCAACAAGTGGAGGCTCCTCCTGTGCCGCCTCCACGGGTTCATGTTAAGCAGAGGAAGAAACTTTCTCCCGAGCCATCTCGAATCAGGCATGGCTCCCGCTACAACGACGTACGTGGGGGCAGCTAGTGAGAAGTAGTAGCCCAAGTCTCACATCAACGAGTTGGAGGAAAAGAGAAATAAAAGCTGAGGTCTAGAGAAGGAGAGTTATGTACTCCCTCCTCATGGGTGTAAGTCCTTATGACGGCGCTCGTGACATTGCTCTCCTTCAGAGCGTCGCCATCACCGAAGCCCCGGCCGTGCACAGAGAGCCAAGCCGAGCTCAGAAGACTGAGCCGAGCTCATCATGCAAGCCGAGCTCATCCAGGCCAAGCTCATGCAGGCCGAGCCGAGCTCAGAAGGCCGAGCTCGTCATCCACATGCTGCAGCCACGACCTGCAGCAGTCTCATCCAGGCCGAGCTCATGCAGGCCGAGCTCAGAAGGCCGAGACCAGAAGGCTGCTGAGCTCATAAGCGCGAGCTCAGAAGCCCGAGCGCAGAACACCTCCCAGAAAATCGAGCCAAAGAAGGCCGGTGCTGAGCCAAGTCCTGAGGGACTTTGGAGCTCAGGAGCCATCAAAATATCTCCAAAAGGTACAGGACGCCACTTTGGCTTCAAATAATTTCAATATTTTATCTATTTTCAGGATCTCCATCGACTAATCGAGCTCGGCTCGATCTCCACCGGCTATCGAGCTCGGCTCGATCTCCACGGCTATCGAGCTCGGCTCGATCTCCATCGGCTATCGAGCTCGGCTCGATCTCCATCGGCAATCGAGCTCGGCTCGATCTCCATCGACTAATCGAGCTCGGCTCGATCTCCATCGACTATCGAGCTCGGCTCGATTTCGGCTTGATCGCCAACAGACAAGGCCACAAAGAAGGCCGCTGAGTCAACCTGGAGCACTGAACTCCAACTGCATGAGAGGTACACCCTACTTGGCACGTACATCTCTATACATATTTGGCTATGTTACAGGATGATCGACGACTAGACTACTTCCTTCGCCCGAGCCAAAAAGCTGCTCGAACTCGGAAGTCGGGGGGTAGTGTTGGGGGAAAAATAGACCACCCCACATGTACAATTAAAGCACCCAAATCTGACAACAAGCCTGAGCTCATCATGCAGGCCGAGCTCATGCAAGCCGAGCTCAGAAGGCTGCCGAGCTCACGCAAGCCGAGCTCAGAAGGCTGCCGAGCTCATCCATGTTGCCGAGCACAGAAGGCCGAACCAGAAGGCTGCCGAGCACAGAAGGCTGCCGAGCTCAGAAGGCCGAGCACAGCAGGCCGAGCACAGAAGGCCGAGCACAGCAGGCCGAGACCAAAAGGCTGAGCTGACCTCAGAAGGCCGACCTTGTCGTCTATATGTTGCGGCCATGCCCTGCAGCAGCCTTACCGCACCATGTTTTACTTGCCGGCCACGCCACGACATATTAATTAGGAACCATACTCTGCTACGACTGTCAACGCCTCAATGTACTGCACTGCGCGCCTCAAGCAAACTCTGGCTGCACGCCATCTCTCATGATGGGAACGGGCCATCCACGGCAACTCATTACTTCCACGCCCACGTCCAATCGTGACGGTAACCCATTAATTCGCCCAGTCACATCACAGGTAACCCTGCCACTCTCCCTATAAAAGGGGAGCTTCTCCCTCTAAAAAGGGGGGCTGGAGGCTTCTTCCTCCCAAGGGAGGCTTCGGACTTGGAAATACAGTCCCTCTCTCTTCTCCAAAATTAAGCCCCCCTCTGACTTAGGCATCGGAGGGCCGGCGCCGGAAAGCCCGGCCACCGGCTTTTTGCAGGTTCCCCCCACGGAGGACACCGCCCGCCGACGGATCGCCGCCCGCCAGTGTTCGCCGGAGCTCCTCCTCCTCCTCGGTTCGCGGCCGCCCCCGGGTCCAAATTCCAGCAACACCTTCATACTGAGAGCTCTAACCACAAACTATGAGTTATCAGCTGAGGACCCATTTGGTACTGCATTTATTTTCATATTTTGTTTTAAAAAACATCAGAAAAAAAATTGAACTAAGCTGAACAACATGTATGATATTGAAACCCTTTCATTCTCTAAAATTGCATGCAAAATACCTCCAGAGTTTTTGGAAGCAAAGATTTGTTGCTTTCTAAAACACGATGAAAATAAAAATAAGGAATAGCAGAAGCTTATGCAAATACTACGTTCAATATCAATCTCCATATGGTATTTCACTAAGTTATAGGAGACAAGAAACACATAAACAAAACAACAAAGACGTGCAACCTTAATGTTTTCAGAATATAAATCAAAACAGATAAGAACCTTCATGGGTAGAAGAGGATATCGGAAGAAATGAAAAGAAAAATCAACATATGTTGAAGGACACAAACAAGTCACGATACAGCACTCTGGTTGAGCCAATTTTTCAATTTAACATAAACAAGCCATTCTCTGCAAGTTTCCAAAAGCTATCTGCAAGATTTTAGCTAAAAAGAAACATTCTAATGATCAATGGTAGTGTGGCTTTCCGAACCAAGCACATATTCAGAGAGACTAACAAGGCTATGGACCAGGCGGCCTCATATATGGCCAGTCACTCTGGAGATATCCTGTGGGTTGGAAAGAGGGGGTTACCTAGAGCGCTCCGTAACTTGTTATTTTTTGATCTTATTGGATGTATCCGTACTATATTAATTATCCACTTTAGCAAAAAAAAAAAAAAATCATCCATTGCGGAACAATATTTTTGATTTGATAGGACATGCGTTCTTTTCTGCGTTATTGGGCAAATATTTCCAAAAGAGGTCCAACTTAGGGTAGGAGGTTTTAAAGAAGCCCAGAAAGATTATGGATGCGGAGGGTGTTGAAAGAGAAATAGATGCTTAATATTTGCCACCAGGTGATAAGATAAGGCTATCTCTATGCGACTATACCGATTCAGGAAATCTCTTCAAGACCCATCATTTAAGATTCACGTTGCAAGCAAAAGCAGGGATTTGTAAGACTGACCTCAGTTCAAAAAGCAAGAAAACCCTTCCTCTCTTTCTTTCCTTCTTTCTTTTAACCATTCAATCAAGCACCAGGGAGGCTTCTGGATCTGTCTCATCAAGTTCTCATAGCTCCGCCCATTCGCTCCCTTCCCCTATATCCAATCAGTCGTTGGACACGGTCGAGGACGGCGATGGAGCGAGCGCTCGACGTTGGACTCGAGCTTGGAAAGACCGTAGGGGCGTCCGCCGCCGGCGAGGCAGCGAGTGGGAAACAGAGGGAGTCGGGAAGGCAGAGGAGTAGGGGAGGAGAGCAGGAAAGAGGAGGAAGAACGCCGCGGAAAAGAAACAGCGCATAACGATTTTACGGACGCCGCATATACGGTTCTATGCGGATTTAATTCCGCATCGATGATCTATGCGCCCGACCCCGCCGTAGACGAATGTACAGACTGCTTTGCTAGTTTCTACGTGGGAGAACGAGAAGATGGTGGGGGACTAAACCTGCTTCGCGATCTCCACTAGATGGTAAGGAACTGCAGCATCTTTTGGCCATGCATGCGTACCGAAAAGCAAATAGGATTGCCGACTAGATCACCGCCTATGCGGCCCAGCACTCCGGAGAGTTCCACTTCGATGCTTTGTCGTTTGCTTGCTTTTGATTCTATTGACTGCACTTACGCCAGAGTAGCATAAGCAGCTATTATATCAAAAAAAAAAAGTTACATTTCTACAAAAATTTTATGCAGTTGTCCGCAGGAGACCATGTGAAATATATCTGCATGGCCGTCTAAGGTATCCGCACAGCACAGCTGGACAGATTGATTTGGGAGCCGACGGGCAGATCGGGAGTTCGTGCCAGGGATCTTCATGCTTGGATTAGCAGGATGCCAGATAGGCAGATTGATGTGGGTTGGATATGGAGGTTGAGATTGCATCCTCGTGTAGCACTCTTCCTTTGGAAGGTAGCTTGGGGCTGCCTTCCAACCAGGAGTGTGCTGGTTAGGCATGGGTTGAGGATGACACAGTTCTGTAAGGTATGCCCGGATTTCGAGGAGACCATATTTCATGTCTTACTTCTATGCCCTAAGGCTGTACAGATTTGGAGTTGTTTATCTGTGCCTTTACCTTCGAGGTGGGAGTCAGTGGAGGACTTGTTACAGTTCTTGAGGGACTCTCCCAGAAGGCCTAGCACAGCTGGGCAGGGGGTTGTGGTTGCCTATATGGCTTATCATACATGGTTGGATAGGAATGGACGCCTATTTGAGGGGAGAGGGTCGGCCCCAAGGTTTGTGATGGACAAAGCCATGACACAGGCGGCGGAGGTCTTTTCAGTGACTCCATCGGCTTCATCTGTGTTAGCTATGGATATCTAGGGTACCTCTTCTGCTGTTGCAGCGCCTAGGTATACTTCTCTCTCTTGGGTACCCTCACCTCCTGGTTATCTTAAGATGAATTTTGATGGTAGTATGGCTATGCATAGAGCTTCTGGAGGAGTGGACTTTGTTATTAGGGACCAGCATGGTAGATTGATTGCAGCTGGAGGTTGGAGCACACCAGGATTGACAGTTATTGGGGCAGAGCTACGAGCTGCCTGTGAGGGCATCCGGTATGCGAGATGTATGTTGGGGGTCGACAGATTGTGCATTGAGGGAGACTCTGCCATGGTGATTGACTGGATACGGGGAGTGGATAGATACGGTGACAGCTACCCTTTGATTCGGGATACTCGCAGACTGGTTCAGGAGATGTTAGCTGTCCAGATTGGTCATGTGTATCGTGAGATGAACAGAGCTGCAGACTGGGTAGCCTCATATGTGGCTCGTAATTCTGAGGACGTCATCTGGACTAGTTTAGCAGGCGTTCCCCATTTGTTGCATTCCTTACTTTCTCTTGACTTGGCAGGATGTACTCAATCTTGATTTATTGAAAATGAAATGCTGTTTTGACAAAAAAAAAAAAAAAAAAAAGTCTCATTGGACTTTTTTTATTATTATTTTATAGAAGGAGAGGATGATCCCGCTCATTTATTAAACTTCAGAAAACAAGGAATACAAATAAAATTATGGGGGGAGAAAAGAAGACAAGAAAAAAAAAGAAACAAAAAAGAAAGCAATAGTCAGGATGAAGAAGGGAGGAAACCAAGAAAGGAAAGCAGAGCAAAACAGAGGACAGGTGTTCTAAAGAAGGTTCCGCACCTTCAGCACTCTGTAAGTCCTCCCAAAGCTTCTCTTTGCCTTGGAGTAGCTTAAAATTGACCAATGTTTGAAGAGGTCCAATGCATCTTTAGCATCGAGATCGAAAGAAGAATATTTCCTCACAAACACCCATGCGATTGCGTTCCTTCCAAGGGCTCCAGCGAACTGCTGACACTAGAACATTTCATCTATATATTTTAACGTATCTTTAATTCTTTTTCCCCTCCATGTTGTCCCTAAAGAAAGTAGCATGCCAGGTGTTCCTTGATTTTAAAGCTGCGCCTTTTGAAGTGTTCGAAAACATCTCCTTCGCAAAAGGACAGTGGAGTAAGGCAATTATGGAGTTGCAGGAATACTGGCATCTTTCAAGGGGAACGCATGCACGCATAAGGTCTACCATTTCCTTTTCATCTGAATTTTGATTCACTCCGAAAATTTTAGCCACAAACCGCGGCACCTCGGGCTCTTTCTGGAGCTTCACCTCTTCCTTTTACCAATCCTTTTTACTAGCTCTTGCACCAACATCTAAATCTATTTGTTTTCAACTATTTTTTTTCCTTTTTTATTGTTCTTTATTGTTATTATTATTTATATAACGAGAGAGAGAGAGAGAGAGAGAGCGTGAGAGAGAGAGAGAGAAGTGCCGGATGAACTAAGTTGGTGTTTGAATCAGATGAAACCACAAGCGATGAAGCCAAAGACAGATAAAGCACCTAAACTATAAGACTAAGTATGCCTCTCCAAACCATAGAAATGCATGACAAGTTAATCTAAAGACTTCGGTTAAGATATGCCAAATTCCACCTAAACGCCCAAAACAAAGTAACCGTGCAGAAAAACATTATCAAATAACGTTAAGACCCATGCTCATAGGACTTTGGAGAATGCGCCGCTGGATGCCCTGAGAAACTAAAAATACTTTCATAACCAGCCTGTCATTAGTTTTCTGAGCAATCCACCTATATGGGCGTAGTATAAAAGCAACAGCGAGATGGAGATCGATCGTACTCAAGTTATCTAAAATGGCGTCCTCGAAGATGGCTGTAGCGATTACAGTGCTAACCAACAGGCTCTTTGTGTTCATTTGCTCTTTGCTTCCCTCATGGTCCTTGCCACTGACAAGGTGATCTTGTCCCACGAAGATGGCAGCAAGACTACATCTACCTTCAAAAATTTTTATGCTTATAGGTAACGTTCCCGATTGCCTTTTACTTACGTATTGTTGAGAAGTAAAAGATTAGCTTTAGGTGATCCGTTTTTATTGAGCTCCATGGATGAACAGCTTCTCAGACATGATAACACTCTAGCTTGGTCTTATGTTTTCTTCTTTTTATAATTTTTCTCAATATGCCTGAACTCCACATATCTTCTTTCTTAGGCTGCGGTTGGATGCGCATGCATGCACACTTCTGCAAATTCCGTTTGCAGCTCTGAGCATCAGCAAGGGAAATAATCTCACTCAGATTTCGCAGTTAGTCATCTTCGCTGATTTGGTCAAAACCTACCTTCGATCATTCAACCTTTACATATTTTTGATAAATTTTCTTCCAGACTTGCATTAATTATTAATAGTTCTACCATGATTACTACAAGTTTTTATCCGTGCCCTCTACCAGAAAATTTAAGACCTCTGACATTGGATTTTAACTATGAGAATCTACCTTTACAAGATTGAATGGTTGTCAAATAAAGAGGCAAAATCATTAAAAACCTATACGGAATGTCTTAGCTTAAGTACCCAAGATCTACCTAGTGCATAGGCTGTATGGAACTTTGAAACTATTTGTAAAATTCTGAGATTTCACTCAGAAAGCTAATTGGAAAATATTGTTTAGGTTTTTTATCGTTGCGTAAGTTCTAAAAATCTACACGGTACATAACCGATATGAGACTAAATGCATCTCTCTATAGACCCTCGCAATTTACAAAGACATGGAGGTCGAGGTACGATAAAACTAGGCCATACATGAAGAGACAACAGATCTATACAGCTTTCCTGGCGGCAGCCTAGCCCACCATGGCACTCTTGCTATCCATACCATGCAATTCGTGCAGCAGTTTTTGGTTATATGAGCCAAGCGCGCCATGTCCCTGGAAAGAGTTTAATGGAAATTTAAATGACAGCAATAAGACGGGCCATTACTTGAGAGAAATAATAGAAATATCTCTCTGTTGCATTGTTTTCTTAAATAAGATCATTTTTTTGTTGGAAACAAGTCATGAGATACGACTTTTGCCGAGCCAATTTTATGATTGAAGACGGGCGAATAGGCCCAGAAAGGAAGAGATGGGCCGTGGAGGACCCAGGCTGTACTTCCCATGACAGGCCGGGCTAAAATTAGATAATATTTAAACTACAAACGGGTTAAGCTTTATGGACCCGTCTTAATGTGAAAGGCTATATTAAAATGCATCCTAGGATCAGGATTTTGGATGAAATAATTACATATACAGAAAAAACCTAAATGACCATGATTTTTCCCCCATAGTGCTGCTGCAATGGATGAGCAGGTGTTGACATTACTATTTGCAACGGGTCGGAGCTGGATTCGGGATCAAAGTCGATCTTAAGAGCTATATAGATAAATCAGCCAGAAATGATAGTGTGCAAGATGATCCACATGTAAAAGATATTGATAAGTCCCTTGACCTAGTATATCTCTCTACAGGCTTCCTTCTCATTGCTACAATATGCATGGAAGCTACGATTATCATTTCGATGCATGCTCTCGCGAGGAAATCATTTCTTATCTAATCCATAATAAACCTCAGTGACTTATTATGATGGGGTGCTTATTACATATATTTCATACTTAAGTGTCTATGCTCTCTCTGGTTCTCCATCTGTGTTAACTATATATGTAAAGTTGCAGCTGTTTTGTACTTCTAGTTCAACCTATATGTTGGCTCTAGTCCATAGGTTGTGGGATTGTAAGACAGTTTGAACTGAAGTGTACTTATTTGCCTTTTAATGTAAGCTTTTAGCTCCCTTTTTTTTTCTAGAAAAAAAAAAAGTAACCTCGGTGAAGTAGTATCCGGATCAATTTCTCAATCTATAGTGATGCAGCTTTTTAGTTTTTCGCAATACAATTACTACCGCTATGAGATATTATTCTTGGTTAATTGCCATTGCCTTATGCCCGTCGGCCTTATACTTAGGGAGCTGGCCTTGATAACCAATTATTGACGTAAAGACTTCACCTGGAAAATTTATAAGTTGAAGATGGGTGGCAATTGGTTCAGTTGGTCAATTGCTGATTTTGTTATAGTAAATTGGGTTTGAGTCAACCCTACACCATTTTAACATTTGTTATCTTAGCAAATCTGGTGGACCCACGAAGAAAAAAGAAAAAGAACTCTCCTCCACCCCTTTTTAATATAAGAAAAAGGATCAAAGTAATTGTAGTATAACAATGTGTGGCTTGAGTACAACTAAGGGCTCGTTTGATTCGCCTAAAGCATTTTCTCTCCTAGGAATATGATTCTCGGGAAGTAGATTCCTAGGAAGAGAATACCTAGGAAAGTATTTTTGGCATATTTGGTTGACCATGAAAAAGTGATAGATTTCCAAAGTGCTTATGTTTGGTTGACTATCCACTTTCCTGAAAAAGTTATATATAATTCCTATAATACCCTTAATAAAAATTAGATCTTTAATACATCTTTAATGCTTCTATAATGCTGAAAGGTCTTTTTGGGAAAAAAATAAAAATGGAGTAATTTCCACTTCATGAGAAAGTAATTTTCCCATGTTTCCTTTTCCATGAAATATGGGAATCATATTTCCATTGAAATACAACTTTTCCATCTCTCTTCTTTGAAAACTCCAACCAAACAAGAGGCATCTTATTACTTTTTCATTGACCATACTTTCTCCCCTTCTTTTTCCGCGAACCAAACGAACCCTAAGGGATAAATGCCCCGAATGCATCAAACCAAAAGTCAACATGGCCCAAAAATGAATTTTCAAAAAGCATCATGATTTTTTTTTTTGTACACTTTGAACTTTGCTCGCGCTTTCTGGTAGTGTCGGCAGGTAAAGGTCGCCAACTGCCATTTTTTCTTGTAGTAGAAGCATTTGCTTTGAAGCTATAGATGTTGGTAATATAGATGGGGGAAGAACAAACGCACGATTTTGACTAGGCTTAGCCCAATAACTCACCTGAAGCAGTATAATTGAGGCCGGCTGGTCAGTCTCTTGAAATTTATTTGGTCATTTTTGGTCGAATTATTTTATGACCTTAATCTTAGTTAGGAGGAACGAATAGCACTTATTTAACAAAAAGGAAAGGCAAAAAAATCATCACTTTCATTAAGTAGATAAAAGTACAAAAGCAGTTTTGAAATTTCATCGTTGGTATTGTTCAACCTCCGTTTTGAAATTTCATCTTTGGTATTGTTCGATCTTATTCAGAAACTAAAAATAACGAGAAGATTTCTACTCTACAGTACTTGTTCAGATTTCTTCCATGTTAATTCACGAATTAAAAATGGTCTGAGAGTTCTAGAGCCGTATCCACTGTGATAGTACTACCTACTACTACCCAGTTGTTTCTAACAGTTATCCGTAACCCCTTCTACATCAAATTTCATGTTTCAATCCATGGCAAAATGGCCACCAAAAGACTCCAAGGAGTTCCTGATGATGATGGCCAAAAGACTCCAAGGTGCAAGCTAACAACTCTGTAGAAATTATTGTGTTCACTACCCAAGTGGCCATAAACTTGTCCTGTTCCTCTGAACCAAACGCACTCACGCCATTCCACGAGAGAAAGACAGGCAGCCCATTTACTACAGTGAAAAAAAGAACAGGAGGCCGTCCAAAAGACAACAACACACTAGCCGAGGAAAAAGAGAGCCAAAACAAGAACGAAAAACGAAAAAAGAACCCAGCTTAATCTCTGGTGACGCCCATGTTTATGTATGGCAAATAAACTGCCCCCAACCCTTACCATTGTCTGCTCATGTCTCAGATTTATACATATCAGTGTCCATCAGGAACAGAGAGAGAGAGTGGGAAAGAGATGTCTTTGTCTTTTATGTAAGTTAGCACTGAAAACCATGGCATTTGATGCAGTGTCCATGTTATCTGTGAGCATTTCATACACTTGCATATGGATGGAGATCCATCCTACCTTATAGATGAGAAAGGAGTTACAGCAATGAAAAGTTCTATAGCTACAGCTACAGGAGCTCTGACCCCCCCCCCCCCCCCCCCTCTTCTCCCTCTGTCTGTGTGTGGACCATTGGTGCCATCATGCCATCACTGTACTAGGGTAGCAACACAATTTTTTTTGGTTTAGTGCTCATATCACTGTTCTCTGAATCCCTGCACTCCCATCCGTCCTATTGAGAAGCATTCAAAAGGGAGAGCGCCTCCAGGAGAAAATCCTACACTTCGGAACGTAGGAAGATGGTGACTTCTAATAAAGAGGATGGAGAACATAAGCCAACTGTAAACCTTATTATTTTAATGTCCTTCCCCTGTAAAAAATAATCATCATTTCATAACGACGTGAATGGCCTCATCTACTAGGAGACTTGCACACAAAAGCCGATTTCGATATGCACAAACATGGGGAAAATTTTTGACAGAAAGAGAGAGGTTTGCATGTGACGTCTTTTAAATATTTTTTTTCTTAAAAACCGAACGGCCCATCACAATATCCAACAAAGAAAAGATCAAACACATTATCATCACTATCATCACCTCCTCCCTTTCTTCAGATATTCTTCGAATAATTAACAAAAAAATTGGAACAAAACAGGCGCAAGGTTGCTCGTTACTTAAAGACTCCCCTCCCCTTCTCATGTTTAACTTTTGAACATTTGAAACATCATAAAAGGTAATTAATTACGTCGCTCTCAGTATGGAAAACAACAAGAAAAGGATAAAAAGAAATCTAGATTGAGGATTGGGAGCTATGTGTCTAAGATCTTCACGGCGTGGCGCTGGTTATCGTTGCCATCCCCGTCGCCCTCGGTTACAACCGATGACACGAAGCTCACCGCCGCGAGTGAGTTCTCGTCGGTGGGCACAATGGATTTGGCCCGGAAATGCTGCCTGCAAGCATGGCAGGTAATGTGAACAAGCATCGAGTTGATTCGCTTCATGGCATGGTCCCTCACGACGCAAGCATTCTCGAGCTCGGCCAATGCTTGCTGCCGAATCCTCTTAGCATTGGCGAATTCCTGCTCGGCCAACTCCACCTGCCTCTTGGCTTGCAGCCTTGCCTCATCGGCCGATGCCTTCTCGGTCATTGCAAGCCTGAGCTGCTCCTGAGCCTCGTCGCCGATCCTTGATGCAGGTCCGATCGACAGCCGTAATTTGGTGGCATGGGCCTCGTCGGAGTAGGGGGAGAGGGTGGAGGAGATGGCGGCGGTCGTCGTGGTGGTTGGGTGGGCATTGGATGCGGGGAGGAGTTGAAGCTCGAGGTTGTGGAGGTGGCGGTGATCGGATGGTGGAGGAGGTTGGAAATTGGTGGTGGTGGTGGAAGCCGGCGTCCGCAGGCTGGGCCATGTGGGCGCCCCACTGCTGAAATTGGTGTCGCTGGAAGCGCTCGGGCTTGACGCGGTCCGGGAAAGGCAGGCGGGAGCTGGGGTTTGTTGTTGGTCGGCGCGAGCTCGGCCGGCATTGCAGGCATCTTGGTGCTCTATGAAGCTCTCCACCCTGCATGCAGTGATCAAAATAGTGAAAATATTACAACAGAGTTCAAGTTTCTCCAGCTGTTTCTGGCTTGATGCTAATGATCACATACTATTAAGGTCTCTGCAGGTCTTTGAGAAAAGAAGGAAGGGCTAAAGAAGGGGAGAAAAGGTGGTGATCATGGAGGGAGGGTTTTAAAAATTTGACCTGACCTGTGAAAAACAGGCGCTCAATGGAATTCTTTTCCGAGCAAAGGCACTCAATTGGATTCCGGACTTGAAAACAAGGAAGAAAGCAACAAATAAGCACTCCTATTGTATCGGTTCAAGATCTACATTGATGCCCTGCAGCCCTGATCAAAGACCTCACAAGTCACAAGGTAGAGAGGTTTTGCCAAGTTCTAGTTTTTTAATTTCCAACTCATCATAACTATTAGCAATTAGCAAACCACCTCAACGAACTCGAATCTTTGGTTTTGCGTTTTCATATTTAGCTCTGAACAATCATCAAGAAGTAAACAATAAAGAGAACCTACAACCTTACCCCCCACCCCCCTCATCCCCCAACCCAATATAATTTTCTATATATATATATATATATATATATAGAATTAACAGCAATCAGCAAAAGCTTGCGAGAGCTTACACTGGCAAATAATGAAACCAACGGAATTAGTATGTGTTGGGAATTGTGTATTTATTTTATCTACATTGGTGCTTTCAAATTAACCGCCGAGAAAAAAAGAAAACCAAAAGAGAGAAATGAAAGCAAGCTTGAGTATGTCAGGTCACAACCAACAATTAGCAAGCGAAATCACAAAATCCTTCTTGGGATTTGGATATTGCTTATTTAATTAGCTCCAAAGATTTGTCTGGAAATCAAATTTGTACATAAAAAGCATGGGAGAAAAAAAGGGAGGAAAAAAGTTAATCGAAATCTTTGTAATTTTATGGAGGAAATTAAACCAGTAAACCTCAGAGAAGCTAGACCTGATGCACTCACCGGGAGAAGACGCGGCCGCAGTCGCAGGAGTGGCCGCGGGTGCCGCAGGTCTTGAGGTGGGCCTTGTAGTCGGACTGGACGGCGTAGGCCTTGGAGCAGCGGGCGCAGACCCACTGCTTGTGGTTGCTGTGCTTGCGCCGGAAGTGCTTCTTGATGCCGACGAGGTCTCCCAGGGCGTGGCACGGGTCGTGGTGCAGGCAGCTCGGCTCCGGGCACACGAACACCCGCTTCCGCACCTCCGCCGCGTCTCTCTTCAGCAGCTTCCACGGCACCTTGTGGCGCCGCCGGTGCATCTGCAGGTTCTGCTCTCTCTGGAACCCCTGGTTGCAGATCTCGCACACGTACCGGTCCGACTCCAGCAGCGTCCTCGGCGACAGCGATACCACCTCCGCGTCGGGGTCTGGCCAAAAATGAAATTAGCCGTTGGAATCGATATCGTTAACACACCCAAACAAGCAATTCAAAGCGATTCCATCTGTTGTCACTGGCCGTATGAAGCCTTTTTTTTTTTTTTCTCGTTATGTGATGATATGTGGAGCAGTAGTACCTGGAGTTCCTGCAGGCCTTCTCTTCCTCTTGCTGTTGGTGGTATTCTCCAAGCAAGAGGAGGAGGAGCAGATGTTACTGTTGCCGGGGAGGGCAGGGGCTGCCGGCGATGGGAAGCCCAACATTTGGTGGTGGCTAATCTCTGAAGCTATAATTTGGTGCTTATATTCTTAGCATAGGATACAAAGGCTATATATGTGCGAGATAGAAGGGTTTGAGAGGGTTATGGGGTAAGGGAGATGGTTCAGGAGGTCAAGAGATTGGAAAGAGATGGGGTTGGATAAATAGGGGAGATAGAGCTAGAGGAGGAAGAAGAAAAGGTCTCACTGTCTCTTGTACTGTATTGGACTATTGTTTTTTTTTTTTTGAGGAGGAGGAGGTGAGTCTGCCTCATACTCAATGGAAGGCAGCTTTCTAACAGCTTTAAGTCTAACAGCTTTCTTGGGGTGTTCATGGATGGAGGATGGGTTGAGGGGGTGCTCTTTTGTAAGGATGTATGAACCTGTAATTCTATTAATAAATAAAACGTCTCCAATCTTGCAAGAAAGGGTGAGAGATCTGACCCAATCACATTACTTGAAACTTGAGCCCACCACAGAACGGGGGTTGGGGTAGCGCTAGCTAGAGAAAGAACATCCCCACCGAGAAACAAAAGCCCTCATAATATCATCACTCCTCCCATCAGTAACTTTGCATGCATTAATGTTGCCCTCCTCTCTGTCTCAGTGTCACACACACACTCCCACATACAAACATCAGCTACGTGGTTAGTACTATGCAACAATATGGAACATTTACACATGGTGCACTGTTTTCTTTCTCTCACTCTCTTTTCCATCTCCAGAACTACTGCCGCTTGCACTGTGGTGTCGCATTGCATTTATACATATATTCGTATATATTACTCTTCTCTTTAATCTCACTCTCTCTTTCAAATTCCATTACTATTCTACAAAGCACAGGGTACATGCATCACAATTTAAATCTTTAACTCGCTTTCCAATTCGTAAGCCAACAAACAAGTATTGAATTAATTGCTTGTCACACCTCTGATAAGTTCTTTGTCCCAACTGAAAGGTGGCATCTACATGATGGTTTTCGCTCCAAAATATATATATATATATATATATATATATATATATATATATATATATATATATATATATATATATATATATATCTGTAGCAAGCTTGCCGTGCGTCCTGAGGCAGGCATATGGCTGATGTTCAAGTGTGAAGCATTTATACTCGTATGTGTATGTATTCACGGACTCTTCCAACCCTTTACACGTGTAAGTTGCTCGTCCTTCCAAGGGACTGAGTCTAAAGCGGCCCTTGCAAAGACCCATACGTAAGCCTAGTGATTAACGTACTCCCTCATATCCCCTGTTTAATTATTGAACAAGAACGTTTACTTTATGGATGATGTAACCTTCCAAAGGAGGTAGTATCCAATATCTCCTGGTCGTTCGCCAACTTATATACCCTTGTCAACCATGTCCATTGCCGGAGCCACTATAATATATATAATAAGTCGGCCAGTTGAATCAATGGAGTATAAGTCAAGTTTTGTACATTAAATCTCACATCTTTTAGCTGACTGATGACATGGGGTTGAATTGATGCATTCCGTTGGCTCACCATCACCGGGGGTGATCGTAACCGGAATGTGTGTGGTAGCTGGTGTACTCAAAAGGTGGGTGGGTTGGACCCATGAGGAGGCTCAAGCCATGATTCCTCCACTTCCATGCCACTTTTGCCGATTAACTTAAATCCAAAAGGAGATATCTTTCTGCAAAATCTCTCATGCTCCGTAGATAATTATAATAAGCAAAATTGGAACCTTTAGCCGGCACCGATTGTTCTTAAAAATTCGATCTCAGTGGTTGAAATCGGTGGTGCATGTCGACCATGAAGGCATGATTAGTTGTAGGAACAATCAAAACTAAATAAGTATTTATATCTTCTCTTGTAGCTTGTGAGCTTGTACTTTGAAAAATTAGATTAATGGAGGTGTCGAACATAGTCATTTGCTAGAAAAAGATTTTTCATATTGATGAACGTACATTTTCAGAATAAACTTTCTACAGCACTGAGAAACTAAATTAACTATGTGACAGAATTTGGGAGGCGATAGACATGTATTTTCTAAAAAAGTGTACCGTCAGAATTTAACAAGATGTTAGACTAATAGCTAAAAAAGTTTACGTAACAATTTTTGCGTTCAAACTCTCCAAACATCTATGGTAAATGTTTATTGCTAGGATTACATATATTAATCTAGTAAATAATTGATTCTCTTGTAACTATCGATATGAAAGGAAAATGCTTTTGAGGTCTTCAAAAGATTTCATAACTTGATTTTAAATCTTGGGTTCTGATAAGTAGGGGGCTCTTTCAAGGACCTACAATCTCTTTACCTCCAAAGAGAGGAAATTTCCTCAGTTTAGGGTACACCATTGTCCTTAGCTTTGTTTGCAAGCCAACATTAAGCCATATTCCCTTCCCCTGAGATATATGAGACTCGCTTTCACATAGATAATCATGTGCCACACCTACTAATTATTTTGCAAGTTCTTTATATATAATTAGTGTATACATTTTTCCATTAGTTTGTGTGCACTGATCCTAGCTAGGAGGCTAAGCTTTGGCATGCTATTTGTCCCCCTAAACAAGTAAAATTCAAAAAAGCAAACCCTAATTTACCTTGATTTAATATTCTAGGAAAAGTTGCTCCTTTTGTGTGCGCTCTCCTTTTTTAGGGGAGTAGAGAAATGGTGGGATGATGGAAGGAAGATTCTTCACACATGCATGACTACAAAGACAAAATCGCCGGTAATCATCCATCCCAAGTGTCCTCAATCCTAACTCTGATTATAATATAGTAAACTAAGTTTAGTTCGATATTTAATTTGTTATCTACCCCACTAGATTATATTTCTTCCTTCCTTTTTCACAATACACACACACACACACACATATATATTTCTCGTTCCTTTTTCTCTCCTTTTTGGCTCTTCACTTGGAACTCTGTATGTGCGACCAATGGCAAAAACTAAGATAGATATGTATCTAATTAATCTCGGCAATGATTCATATTGAGTCTGCAGTTTATGTTGGTTACTTTGGTAAGGAAGATGCGACAGCTCCTGATGGCCTTAAAAAATAGCCAACGCCTTTCTGTGGAGAAAGCTCAAAATGTGGAGGCCAACAGGAGTGTTACATAAAGCATTTTGAGCTTAGAGCTGGACCACAGACAGACTGTTTAAATTATCTTGCAAATTACATAAAGTTACCAGCAGCAATGGTTGGTGATCTTCATATATGCATTGAGGTGTATATATGTGGAACTAAACTTAGAAAAACACAAAGCTTTCAAGCAAACAGAGTTTCAGATGACAAAAGTACCAGCAAGATGGGCCAGCTTTAGATAGGAAGCTAGCGAGAACTTTCTCCATCTTCCTTTTATTTCTTTCGCAACTATTGGCTACAGATTTCCCTCTGCATGTGCCCCTTTCTTTACACCATCCTATTAATCTACAGTCTCAATTCCAGTGACTTTTTTTGTTTTGGATGAAACCCCCTAACTTAATTATTTGTAGCTAAACATGCCCGAAGCTCCCAACTGGTAATTGAGGGTCCTACTGGAGTATAGGAGAAAAGTACAGAGGAGATGCATTCGGTTTTTTCTTTCTAGATGCATTTACTTTGTGCCTATCTCCATGCAGTCTTACTTCCATGTCAGTTCTGAGTTATCAAAATCATTCATCTTGAAGGAATAGTACATTGGAAGCAATCAAACAAGGGAAAAAATCCATGGCTCTGGTCTTAGAGTGGGTGGTAGTGTGTGATTTTTCTTCTTGGTAAGCAGCATGTGTGGCTGAACCTAAGTAGCATGGGCTGGAGCATGATCTATATATGTAGCACTGAAGCATGTTTACTTTCGGATAATTAAGATAGGACTTTAATTTGAATTGGCAAGTTGGAACTTCAGCCTCAACTGGCCTTTTGAGTGGGGTTCTCAAGCCGTTTGAATCGGCCCACATCTTCCACAATGCATGTTAACAGCAACCTAATATATCAGCTCACTAGTTAAGTTATAAGCAAGAAGCTAGAGCCTTGTAATTAGAAGTTGTGGCTTAGACTTATCGAGAGAGATATCTCGATGCTAATTTTTAGATATAGCAGAATTTATGAAATAGTCCAGGCTATAGCAATTAAAGTATTGTTCATATCTGAGAATCTCTCCTTGTTAAGCTACACATTTCTTGTAGTTCATGTGAAGAAGCTATGCATGGTGGAACTACATTCGTATGATCCCATGTCTTGGAATACAACAAGCTTTCTCCCTTAAATAGAGAGCAATTAACAGGTAATGTTGGTGATTCTCAAGGCCAGTATACGGTAAGCAAAAACAATGAGGAATCATCCATATACTACCCTTTTGCCTCAACAAATGCATATGTTGCGGTAGCATTTTAACTTGTGCCTCTCTTCACACAGGGACACCGAGACACGTACACCATCCTTCGCTGTTGCTTAGCATTCTCCAGGTGTCTCTGCCTCCCAGGAGAGGCACGGAGGGTCCCCAAATGAAAAGATTAGAGGAAAGCAAATAGGAAAGTGCAAGAGGTAAGGAAAGGTAGAAGGGAGACATTGGGGTTAGAGAGATGCCATTGGTTTCCAAAGACCTACGACAGCAAGTACATCTCGCTTCCTCGGTTCCTCATGCAACCAAGAGGACCATTGCACAAATATTTATACAAACACATACATGAGTAGAAGATATATCAAAGAGAGAAGGGAACGCAATTGGTTCTTATTTTTGTGAGTGGCCAGTGACCACCAACCAGCTAGCTCAAGCTCTTCAAAGAAGATTTGCACTGCATGTAGAAAGATTAGAAAGTTTGCCACTGTAGGTATGTTTCTTGATACTCTTGGTCCTGAATGGAGTCGCATAGAGAGGAGTAAAGTTTGCTGCTAAAGCAATATGCTTTCATAGGGCAAGGTTGTTGCCTTTTGAATCAAAACTGGAATCTGCTAGTGCCAAATTAAGGTGAGGGCAGATCATCTCACGGTACGAAGATGCTATATGCCCATCTCAAGAAGCATTGGCCCCATCAGTGGTGTCATCATGCCTCAGTACCAACCAAGGCCTATTGATAATAATGACAAAGTTCAAGGTACAATAAACTCATTTAAGGTGATATTTCCATTTTTTTTTTCCTTTGCTTTAGTTGAGGACACAGGGTGGAAAGAGGTATAAAGAAAGTAAAAAGAGAGAGAGAGAGAGAGAGAAAACAATGGCCTATGGGTTAATGTGGCTCCAGTCTGTCCTGATGTAGCATAGTCCTCAACTGACAAGATTTATGATGGGTTTATAATTTGCTCAAATCCAATTCATTTACTCAATAGGATGTCTCTGTACTGACTTCTTTTTTTTTCTCTCTTTTTTTTTCTCAAAGAGAAACAACAGGGTTGCCACCATTCAGATTTAAACCACTCTTTGATGGAGGGGTGCCAACCAGCTGAACTATGCAAGCTCTGCTTCTCTACACAGAATCTGACACCTTGAATTTGATTTTGATAGGCCCAGCATTCCAAGCTAAATCTTGGTTGGACATAGAAGAGTCAAGTCAGTTCTATTCAGGTATTGTCTATATTTGCAAGATCAATCCCCATTCCTCCAAAAAAGCAACATGATTTCGAAAGGCTCTGCTGCCAGGGCTAAGTTTCTTTTGGCACTGGCCCCATCTCCTGAGCATTTGATTGAAGGCAATGGGACTCCAGTCGCTTACCTCAGGTTTTATTTGACCTGGCCTTTATATAAAAAGAGGAGAGAAGACTAACAAAGGCACAAGTGCAGTAACACATATAAAGGCTGCTTAAAAGAGGGTGGGGGGAGAAGCAAAAGAGCAATGGTTAAAGTATAGTCCCACATTAATCATCACATACAACTCCTTCAAGTATGGGTATAGGTCAAACCACCCCTTGACGCAGTTTTGACTTCGTCTTCGCCCCGCCAGAAGACAAAAGAAAGCGTATGTGTTTTTTGTTTCTTTTCACTTTTCATCTTTACCAACTCACCCCCGCCTGCCCCTCTCGTCCTGAGGCAGTGAAAGCAGAAATTTTGAAGTTATCAAGGAAACCTTTAGAAAAAAAATGTACTAATTAAAAGATACGTGTCTTTGAAATTACTTTACTTCTCTTACCTTACAAAAAGTTACTTTACTTCCAAAAATACCTCGGCCCATCTTTGTTTTTTCTTTTCTTTTTTTCTTTTTCCTGTAAAGCTTCTTTCAAAAAAAGAAGATATATAACCTAGCTCAAAAAAATAATAATACTAATAAAAGATAGATTTACTATCGAGCATTAGCTCGGATTGTACCATCCCTGGCAAAAGGATAAGGGAGCTCGATTCTATGGATCACATTTTCTAAGATTATTTCTTGTTGAGACTCAATCAAAAAGAAGAAAGAGACAGCTCGATCTTTTCTTAAAATTTTGAAAATAAAATAAAAAGCAAAATCAATATTAAATAGCTTCTTAATTTACATCCATTCTAAAGGAAAAGGCAGCTCAAATGAGCTAGTATGATAGCAAGGTTGAACATTATAGTACATAAAATATTTTATTTAATTGTTTGTTCAATAGGCAAGTCTGAAAATAGCTAATAACTTCATGTTCGTAGAACACCGAGATGACAAGTTTGCATCATGTGTCTTGTTTTGTGCTTGATAAATTGATATTAATAGGTATTAGAACGTGATGTTTAGTTCCAGTTTGCTTTTTTATTAGTGTTTGTTAAATGAAAAACTTAAAATATGAGAGTTGTATGCTTGTGAAATACAAGGCTAGTAATGAAATATGAATTATGTTAGTGGAAAGTGGAAGGGGGAAAAGAAACCAAACACATCTGAAGTCTTGGGCACACGTGCCGGCCCGAGACCGACATTAGTGAGTGGGTGGGCACCCACCCACAGCGCACAATAAAAAGAAAAAAATTCTACTAGCCTACACATGTGAGCCACCTGTCCTCACACGTGCGGGTTGTAAACGGCATCTCAGACGCCGTCAAGTAGATTTCTTCCACTTCGCAGCGTTCCAACCGATGCTGCCCGAGTTACGAATCATTATCGCCGTAACCGCCGGTTACAAAACGTTGAGTCATCAACGGACTTGACCCTCGAAGACGCGCAAGTCTCTTGCTCTCCGTCCAACGACGCCATTGCTGACCGTCCCTAAAAAGAGTGCAAACCGATATATTAGGAGATATCCGATAAAATTGGAATGATGCAGAGAAAATTAGTATAGCTCTTATGCAAGAATAACATGCACAAATCGAGAGAGTTCAAAAAGAGTATAAATCTGGTTTTTGGTGTAATTCACCAATTGTTGCAGTCTTAAGCCAAGGCTAAAAGGCAAAATTCACTCTTAACAATATGTTGAAGAGAGAAAAAAAAGAAGAAAAAGTTTATGAATTTCTTACATTAGCACATAGTAAAATGGTTTACACAACTTTTCCGCTCAGAATCCCGATCTTGGGGGAAAAGGCTGACCGGGCACGTGTAGCACGCTGGTGATTTGGAGTGGGGGGCTGGGCTGGCCGGATTCCGATAGAGCCAGCCCTGGCTGTGCTACTACCTGCTGTAGGCCATGAATAACCGCGGTCAATGCCCTACCTGTTGAGTGATCAAGTCGAACTACTCTTTGTCCACAAGCCTGACGAGCTACTCCAATGGAGCATGTTGGGGCACCTATTTCGGTGAAGCAGGTTCAAAACTCCGTAACGACCCACAAGAAGTCATAGTGCGGCATTGCGAAACACATGATACACCACGGCTTCCTTGTGGCTTCATGCTGGTCGTCTCTCCCTTCAATTAAGGTTGATGTAGCCAGAGGTTGGGGCTCTTCCTCTAGTACCAATCTATTGTGGCCATATCCGAATCGAGGTAGGAGCATAGCTCGGACGTCCCTGAGGTCTGCTGTAAATGAGATGGGCAGGCTGGTTGAGGCATTGGGCACTAAACTCCTCCATTGGGCCTGCAAGAAGTTCACTTGTCGGAGGATTTCCAGCTGAGGATCCTCCAATACCTAAGCCAGAACAATAAGACAATAGCATGGAAAGAAAATATTTTAGCAGAGTGAGGATTCTATGAGAAGGGTAGCGTATTGCGTATCTCAAGTCTTCTGAGGATGTTTTCCTTATATAAGGGAGCCAACCTTTTTGTTACTTAGGCCGACGTGACCTACAATAATGCCAGACAGCGGCGAGTAGTACGGCTGTGGTGTGAGGATCTGTCTGTATAGGCAGAGTGTGGTACAGGTCTGATGTACAATATGAAACTACTATGATTATGGACTGTTAGATCTGTCAGTTGTTGAAGTTGTTAGTCTTTATCGATGCATGACGATTATTTTCTATAACTAATGTTTTTTCAGTCGGAGTCGAAGTCGTTTAGCAAGCCAAATTAATGCCATTGCTTCACTTTACCTAACGGCCGCTATAATAGCAAATTTACAACCATCTAATTATAAATAATGAGGCCGTTGTTGAAAACCCCCTAACGTTCCCTTCTATGTAATGATTGCAACTCCACAGCCGTCGTCTGGGTTTGTCCTATCTGGCCGCGTGCAAACAAAAAATGCCTGACGACACGTGGCGAATGTCGGCGGCTTTTCTTAGTGGGATGCTGCCGTGGGCCCCGCACCGTCTCTGGATCCTACTTTTAGGCCCACCTTGTGGTCCCTGATCTAAGTTGGGCCTAGACCTGGGGACCTCTCCTTCCAACGGCTGTCCCACTCTGTGGACCACCTAGGCCCATTTGATATCTCCTAGCATCACAAACCTTAGCCCTTTCTCTTCTGCCGCCCCTACCCTCTACATTTTACACGTGAATGCTTGTGATGTGTCTGGATCCGATCAATTGATCATGACTGTCCGCATCATGGCCCACCATGCCCGATGATCGTAGTCATCCAATGGCTACATAATTGTGGCTTGTGTCCATATAATTTTGATTGGATTATATTCTAGAAATCATGTGCAAACAACACATTAGGTTTTTATTTAGGGTTAGGGTTTGGGACCGCTCTAAAAGCTTCCGTATGGTGGTGTATCTGATTCTATGCTTGTCCTTAGGCCATTAGCACATGGTCATGTCTTCCATAATAGATAAGGGCAAACAAGAAATACAGATTTTTCTCCTATATCTATAAATTCGGATCATCTGGTTTGGGTTGGCCTCTAACGTGACATGTCATAAAAAATCTAACAGGTGCGTTACTAAAATCAATGACTGACAAATGCTGTTACAAAATCTTAGCATGCACCAAAGATGGAATCGTAACATTTGCATAAACCATAGCGAGCTTCGATGAGTAATCAATCATGCATCAAGTGACTACCACCATTGACTTATACCTTTCAATCTTTCATGTCCATCATGTTGGACTAACTATTGTAAAATTAGCCTTGAACAAAAATATGCTTTTTTTCCTTCAAGAAGGTACACATTTATGCATATCTATTTATGTGTTTGTGCTAGTATATATGGATGCAAATGGGTCGGGTTGACCTGTGACCCGACCCGACCCAACCCATTTTAGAAGACCCATGCGCCAGGTCGGATTCTAAAATTAGACTCGTTTCATTATTCAAGTTGGATCTGGGTTTACTGAATCTTAACCCATCCCGGACCCGACCTAACCCGTTGTTTTTTGGGTCAATTTTGGATGGTTTATCCAATGACCGGATCCAACCCGACTTGAACTCGGATTACCCATTTGGGCCCGCAGGTCCATAAGCCGCAACCGCAGCAGGGGAACTCAAAGCCCATCAAGTTAAATCCATCAATTTAGGGTTATGTCCAAAGCTCATCAATTTAGGGTTTTCCCAACTGCCTCTATACGACTAGGATTTTTAATAGCTCTTCTCTAGCTTTGGACCCCCTGCGGCCATTTCGTCTCACCCAAGACGAGCGAGAGTAGAGAAGAAGAAATCTCTAGCCACTTCCAATGGGTAAGGACTTGATCTCCATTCCCTTTTACCGATTCCTTTCAACCCCATCTCTCTCCTTCTCACTCACATCCTCCTTCTTCTCATGGTAGCGAGGATTAAGGTCCACGAGCTCCGGGGGAAGTCTAAGGCGGAGTTGTTGAACCAGCTGAAGGACCTCAAGGTGGAGCTCGCCCTCCTCCACATTGCCAAGGTCACCGGCGGCGCCCCCAACAAGCTCTCCAAGATGTAAGTCTCCAATTTCTTTCCATCCAAGTGTTTGATCTCGATCGGACGATGCTCACGGTGTTTGTTTCTAGTTTGGCAGCAAGGTGGTGAGGCTCTCTATCACGTGGGTGCTAACGATGATCTCTCAGAAGCAGAAGTAGGTGCTGAGGGAGGCATACAAGAACAAGAAGTACCAACCGCTCGATCTCTACCCCAAAAAGACTTGCGCCATTTGCCACCAACTCACCAAGTACCAGGTTTTTACCCTTCTTTTAGAAGTCTCCATCACATAGATGATCCTGAATAGCTTCACCAAGTGACCCAACCCAATGATCACCAAGTGACCTGGACCTGAACCGAACCCAAATTTTGGATTGGGTCCGGATTATATATGGACCCAACCCGACCTGAATAACCCGTTGGATCAAAAATTATAGTCGTGGATCCAACCCAACCCGATCCAATCTTCAATTGGGTCAGGTCTGGATCCAAAATTAGGATCCAAACAAAAAATCGAATTAGGTTAGGGTCACTCAAAACTCAACCCGACCCAACCCATTTGCACCCCTACTAGTATGTATTTGTTTTAGGAAAGATGCATCTTCACAAATTAGACTGTAACCCAATATTTGCACAAAACCTTTGTCAGAAAAAAAAGATTGTAAACTTCAAATCATTTTAAAAAGATTCAAAAGCTAGAAGGCAAGTCTTTCGACTAGTCACCACATACTGACATACACATGGTGATAAATATCACCTAGGTTGCGATGCCTCTTTCCTTTGGAGGAGGCTATGGCTTTGAACCTTAGGGGTGTTTCTCCAAGTGCTACCGAGATAATTATCACATCAATTTTATAAAATGATTGATTGTTGATTGCCCACCATCATGAATAACAAAATATGTTGTCACAATCTAGGACCTCATCCAAAATGGCTGGTCGAAAAATATTTTTTTGGTTTCTTAGTTCTATATAAATACCTAAGATCTCTCCGGCGAATAACCAATGTGGGACTAAATACATGCTCATACGGATTCTCACATACTCCTCCTGTTTAAGCTCTAACGTCCTCGTCAAACTAAGAGTCCAAATTAATTCAAATCTAATTACAATCATCACAATCGGTCCGTGGTCAGTTTTAATGAGCCTATGCTGCAGTGCCTTCTAGTCCATATGGGCCATGAGCTAAGTCTGCTCTAATACTAATTGTCACAATTCAGAACCTCACCTAAAATGGCTAGTCAGAAGATATTTTTTGGGTTTCTTAATCCTGTATAAATATCCAAGATCTTTCTGGCATATAACTGATGTGGGACTAAACACTCACTCACACATATAGTACAAAGAGCCTTATTAGATATGTTGCAGAATTAATTAGCATTTAATTAGTTTGTGATGAGAACTAAAAGTTGATATCAATACTTATGTCCTAAGCATTTAGTATACAATTCATGGTGCACTATTCTAGAGATGTCCTTGATAGAATATGGCTTCCAACGGATTGACCCAATGAAACCAGCATGAACCGATTACCAATTGAGAGATACAGTTGAAGGTCGTGAGATGCTCAGAATGGTGCAACATTTGGGTGCTTGAACCTAACCTTTGTGCTGCAAGCCACTTTACATACTTGCAATATATCCCACTAATTAGCATGCATCTAATTTTATGTGCCACTTTGTTCTCTACCACAATCTCTTCTCGCAGATCCATATTTCAACCACTAAACATTCGGACAAAAACCAGATTTAACATGGATGTGTCCTCCATGCAGGATGGAGACAATGTCTAGGCCAATCCACAATTATCATATTTCGTATAATGATAGATAATTATAAGTAAATGTCTTCCTTAAAAACAAAAAAAAAAAACATAGTAATAAAAAGATTTCAGTGAAACTTCAGGATTGAAGATTTTATTTTATGAATCAAGAGCTTCTCCTTCTTAAAAATAATGCAGCTAGTTTATGTTGGGATCTGCATTAGCATATGGAAGGCAAACCATGAATAATGCTTTGATGTTTGACAAGGAATTGAAGTAGGAAATATCCAAACACATATTCTGAGGTTGCCTTCTCCTAAGGGCCCCATTTGCTGGGGACAATTATAAAAGCCAAGAACCGAGTTGGATAGCATTGTTTAACAAAGGAAAACAAATTTAGATTGGAGCACCATGAACCTCCGCCTCATGATCCTAGTGTACTTTGTCTCTTAGCTTTTGCCCCTCCCTAGTATTAAACTGATATATAAGGTAACCCTATACCTCCTGAAACCTTTTTCTCCATGTGAAGATGATAGTAGAGCATCTTGTTTTAGTCCTCTATCCCTACATGTAAGATGTAACTCTCCCTAATATTATATTCACTGCTTCTTTTTTTCCTATTTAGTTGCTCTCTTAAGTAATAGCTTAATTTCCGTAAGAAACTCCATTATAAAATGCAAATATTAGAATAAGAAGGTATCAATTAAATCATGCCAGATTTTAGGATTCAAGTCCCGGTGTTGGTTGATCAAGAAGTCTTGATAAATTTTAGTTAAACAAGAAGAAATCAACCTAAGTTACAGCACTGTTTTGAATATTTCAAATCAGGAGTCATGTGGATAAAATGTTTTAATAAAATGTATCTCTATTTTTTAATAAAAATAAAGAATTTAAGTTCTATTTCGACGAGCAAGAATAAAAGGAATCTGAGTTAATAATAGCATACATTTCGGCCTCTCTTGATGGTACACCATTCAAACACGCGATCATTATTGGACCATAGCTCCCACAATGGAAAACGGACGTAAAAGGTGATGGCAATAAATGTAACAGGACTTTTAATAGCTTCTCCGTAACGTCTCCTGTCGTGAAGCAATTCCTTAAATTTCCAGCCAATTTCCTCTCCACTGGGAATTCGCTGACATGCTAATAGAAAACTCTGGGCCGAGCGGGAGACGTACACACCGTGGGACTTGCAGTACGTACCAATTGCATGAGAACGCAAATGAGCAAGGGAGTTGATATAATATATTTGTCCCATGCAACGGAAAACTCGTTGTCCTCCTCGCCGTTCCGTTGACATCCACCTTGAGACTAAAACATTCCGGTCGTAGTTCGATTCATTCCCTGCCATGTGTATGTCTCGTACGTGGACATCACTAAAAGGATGCATATCATAAAAGACAGCAGCTCGCTGAGGCTGGTGGATGGAGGGTTCCTCTTCCTTTCCCCCTTTGCCATTCCTTTACTGGCCTTCCCCTCCTCTTTTGGCTTTCGAGATTGGCCCCCATTCCATGTGCTCCCATCGCCCTCACTCATGGTGGTGGATCACTTCACATGAAAGACAAAAAAAAATGAAACAAAAAGTGATGGTGAAAAGCATTTGAGGGAGGCAGGGAGTGGCAGCATGGCACACTTGAAAGGAGTTGGATAAGAAAGGTTCCACAAACGACACAAAAGCTTGTCCAAGCGTGACAAAGACAAAGCAATGTGCCATAGAGAAAGAGAGAAAAAAGAAAGGGAGAGAAGGGAAGGATCTAAAGAAGAAGGCTTTTGTGGTACATTGGTTTGCATAGTTATCTGGTCTCTTTCCCTCCCCCACCCTCCTTTCTCCCTTTAGCAAAGCCAAGCCAAAATCATTAAGGAGGTTGGGATCCTTCAATTTGGGCCGCATAAAGCTTATGGCAAACGGGATCTGCTTTGCTGCTTTATGGCAAAGTTCCTTGCGAGAGCACAAAGGAACCACAAACACACCATGTGATGCCCTCCATATTATATGCAAAAGTCAATGCAATGGAATCATTGGCATCAGCTCCTCTTCTTCTCAAAAGAGCCCCATGTTAGCTCACTAATCTCTCATTAACTTCTAACTCGCTTGAAATGATGATGAAGGACCAGCGACTTACCTTGAGGGTTGAAGGCATACTGCTGCTATAGTGATGATCTTTTGGTATTCGTGCTTCATCTAAGTGATACCTGGAGGCACAACATATATAAGTGCTCATGGCATAAATGTTTTGTCAACCAAATATTCAACTGAAATGATGTGTTTGGATGCCTAATTATTATGTTTGGATTTTGGTCTCTCCACCTGCATCGGTCACCCAAATAGCATGCTGAAAATCTTAATATTTGATGTCTATGTTATCTTTGGTCCCTCCTGCCTTGGCCTTACCCGGTAGGATAGCTAGATATTTATTCACCTGAACAATGACTATGATTCCTACTTCCTAGTCCTGTAAAAAATGATGGGATGTATTGACTTTTTCTAAGGAGGATGCAACAGGCTGGTCTCTGGGCTGAATCTTCTACTCACTACCTGTTTAATTACTTGATGAAATTGAAGCCTGTGGTGGCTTGTCACCTTTTTGCTCATACATACGCATGCACCTAAGCGCACGCAGATTTTGTTGGAGATTAATTGGATATCCTTGGCCTACGTACACCTCACCCATTTCCATCCCTTATTTTATGTGCTATATCCTTTGATTTGAAATTTGAAGCAAACCAACCAAGCTTCTATAAATTCAGCAACCATATGAGCTTTTGCTTCTCACTTGGGGAAAGGGAAGGTCACTGGAGTACAAGAATCAAGGTCTTACCTATTAGTAGATCCAATATAAGAGGATGGAGGGAACATTATATAGCCAAACAGAGCCACAATAGAGGCTAATGTGGACCTCCATTCAAGATCCAATGGCTAGCTAGACTTGGGGTCCATACCTTATTACTTTGATCACATTCCATCAGCCCTCTCTGCCAACTGGTCTTGGAAGGCATATTACAGTCGCAATTTGTTGGTTTAGACTAGACTCAAGCCGACCTAAGCAAACCCGAACCCGATCAGAGAGGTGAAACTTTCGATCCTAACCAAATACATATACACCTAACTGAACCCAATTTCATTGCATCAACCAGCCTAGTTTGCTCAAATCCTAGACCTCGAACCACTTCGTGTCGGATTCATTCTTGCAGTCGAATTCACCTACAAGGTGCCAACAGGACTTGACTCAGATGGTTCAACCCCTGTTCATGTAGGAGAGGTTCCAAGTTCAAAGCTAGATACCAGCATCCATGTTGTGTGTTTCTCCTTGGAAGAGCTGCTTATGATATCCTGCAAATTGCATTTGGGCCTCCAGAATTGCATACGGCCTAGTTCAGGCCAGCTCGCTAGTATCTTTAACTTCTACGATCAATAGTTTGAATTGCCAACAAGCTATTGTCAGAGATCTACTAGGTCATTCAAGACATTTCATATGAGACTTGGGACTCAAATTAAAAGGTTAAAATGCCGGAATGTTGGTGTTCTTTATGAATGCTATCAAATTGGAGCTTGAAACCTTGAACCAATGTATACTCCTTTTTTTTTCCGACCATTTGGGGCAGCAGCAGGTGCTGCCCCTGTATCGATTGAAAGCATTTAAAACCTGCTTAGTTTCTGATCATTGGACCTAGGTTTTTGTTTCAGCGGCAAGCAGATGTTATAGGGGTTATTTTCATGCCTTACATACCAAAATTTAGGATTTGAGAATGAAACATAACATAAAATCTCCTAATGTTCGTACACGAGACATGAGTTCAAATCCCGCCTTCACTATATTTCATGATCTCAATCAAATTTCTATAGGTTTTGTCTGGCTTTCTTCTCGAAAGTAGGTACTGTCATGTGAAGTTTGATGTGAAGAATGGCTAGTGATAATTGTCATAGCTCGGCACCTGTGGCACAGAGCTGTGAACCAAGAGCATGATTTTAGTATGATATTTGGCCTGTCTGGATTTGCCAAAGTAGATTTTTGATCATATTGCGCTCGCCTGGATCAACAAAACTTCAACCAAAATTTGAGTTGATAATGTACAAACCAATATTGCTTAAGTTGATAATGTACAAGACTAGACGAAAACTGTTAGTTATTAGGGACAGAGTTGTTTCTTTTGAGCGAAAGAAGAACTTACCTTTCTTTTAGTGAATCCACCATTGGATTATGGAATGATAGCTTCTAGAGCTGTGCAGGCGGATGGATGAAGTAGCTCGAAGTGCATCTATGCATGGTGCGATTCAACGGTCAACGTCGCAAAAGAAGATCAATTGTTCTTTCACATGAAAGATACAACCCGGAACCCTAGTTATTAATGTACAAGACATAAATTAGCAATGCTATAGCAGCATTGTATCTCTTAACTCACTTTTGGTTAGAATAAATGGTTTAACTCTTTACCCGGAAAAAAAAGAAGAAAGAAATGGTTTAACTGGACTTCCATTTCCTTACTATAAACAAGAGGTAAGTACTGCTAGAGAGCCCAAGAAAAACTACCTTGACCCGGCCTTCCCTCCCTACCATCAGCAGCCTCGAAACCATCTCCCTTCCCAACAACAAAACAAGATTACAGTGGCATTTGCCGTGGAATTGCTCGTTTCCTTGTGCTCCCTGCTCTCTGCATACTTGGAGATGTGCAGGGAGTTGGGAATTTTGAATACCACCGAGTTCCCGCCAGTGGAGAGGATTCCATGGGAATGATGGCAAGGGGAAGCATTCCAAAGAGTGGGAGAAGAAATGGAGGGGTCAGAGAAGAAGAGAAGAGGGGTTTGCTTGGGCGTTCAGAGACAATAGTTACAGAGAAATGGGAGGTGTTTGAGGATGACGGAGGGGTGGGGAAGGAGTACTTTGGGAACCCTCTCCCCATGGGAGGTGCTGCCGTTCCAACCGAGGGCTGCACCATTGGAGAACAAGAACTCAATAGAATGGGCATGAGGTATGAGAGAGCAGCACTGCCGCCTCTCCATGCATACAATTTCAGCTTCCAAGAGTTCAAGATATTCGAAAAGATCAATTCCAGGTTGAAGTGAAGGTTCCGTGCTTGATTTGATTCCTTATGAGGTGGCTTCAGAGAACTTGAGAAGACCACTCTGACGTAGGTGGAAGCACACACCACACTGCCAAAAAGGCAATAGGTTGGAGATGGCAACTGGTTGAGGGAATCAGACTCTAGTTATCACGCATCACTATAAGGAACATTTGTTATTTAATGATTGAAGAGTTCAATGGCTTTTCAATAGTGTTTTAACGCTCAGATGCTTCACATGAGAGTGGAAACGAAAAACACACTGCAAAGCAGAGGGCCAGAACGTGCAACCAATTTGCTGTGCTACGTGAACTCGTAATCCATACTAACGGTCAGATGCTGCAGTCAACCGGAAGAAAAAAAAAAAGGACGTTGGGGGTTTGAACTAAGCGCAAACACATCAAGCACAATAGCACAGAAACAGGCTACTCAAGCTTTGCTAAAATTTATGACATGCAGTTATATAGGTATCTACAAAGTACTTTATACTGTAAGCTTCAGTACAGATACTTGCAGAGACATGCCAAGGAAACCCCTCCACATCATTAACCAAACTCGAACCTCACTCCATCATTCTAGTTAACAAATCTGTTTATAATCCATCATAACTATCATCAAAATATTGACTTGCAAACTGTCTCCAATACATACACTAGCATTGACTTGAAATACAAGCACAATCATCATAGACAAAAACAATCATATCTTAGAATCCTGTACTGCAAAATTTTCACAGCAGAATCTCTTAGTTTATCGACTGTGTTGTCAAGCAGGGGATTATTCACAAAGTAAGCCATAATCAATGGGTAACCTGATGGATTTACCAAAATCCTCAATTTCAACTTGTGTGCAAGTTATAGACTTATAGTTTGTGAATAATTGAAGTAGGGACAGGCTGATTGAAAAAACAAAGCTCAATGCCAGGAAATTTTGGGCAGGAATAGACGAGGGATATTTCACAAAAACCAGACATGGATGTGACAGGGACAGAGTTATCATCATACAAGCAGGACTGACAGCTGGTATTTTCAGAGCAACCATTGTCTCGTAGTTTATTTAATAGTTCTTTCCCCTACAGCATCACCCCCATTTCATTTGGTGAGACTCTTAAATCCTTCAACATGCTTATCAAACAGTTCCCTCAAATGGCAAGCGAAATCTGTGAAACCAACATAATGCAGCATATTTAACAATACATAATAGAAAAACTCTGCATTCAAAATAACAATCTAGTTCATAGCAAGCAATCGGTATATATCTCCACAAAATTACAGAAAGTTATACATCATTGCCAAATAATTTTCTAATCTTTTTTGCTCCACATTATCTTGATAGAATCTAAAGAAATATAACTTTCATATATCTCCCTGGTATCTTGATAAAACCAGATTAACAAATCCACTCCTGCTTCTCTATACTTGCATCACCCTGACCTTCCAAAGAAAACCAGAAAGCATCACAAAAATCCCAGGAGTTTTTATCACTCTTCCATTTAAATTTTACAGATCTGGAACTCCATTTCTCATTTCAAATATATCTCCATGTTTATGTGGATAATGAGCATTGGAACATGTGAAATCTTTTTTCTATTTTGGTTTTTGAAATCACAACACAGTTCCTGCATTTTCTTCTAAAGATCATGCAGATTTTACAATATCAACATATTGCATTAATCACTAGAAGATGGCTTACATGTATAACAGTGTTGTACATAAAAGCGATCTAATGGTTTGTTGACTCTTGCATCAATCTGCAAGTGTACTCATTTTTTCACTGTTGGTTTAAACCCAAAACATGAACAATCAACCATCCCTGGTTTTTGTTGGTAAGGTTGACAAGACATGCTCTCATAATTAAGCATGAAATTGATCATGCAAATGTTGCTAATTGGTAATGCAAACTGCTTCTCTTCAAATTGAATTAAAAAATTTATACTCCTTTTCCGCATGTGGCTATCCAATATAAAATTTGTTTTTCCCTTCAGATAATGATAACCAAGCCTATCCCAGAAACATATCATGACATTTCACGTTATATAATAACGACTATATCAATTAGAACTACCATCGACGATTCTTGCCCCTAAAACATAACACCTGTAAACTTTCTAATATCAATTCACCATGATATCCTAGCGAGTAGAAAACATGACATAATGGCCCATAAGTGAGCATTTGGTGCTTAATATACGGAAAAGGTTTAGGTCACCACACCTGACGACTGCAATAGATGGGAGAATGGTGATGGGGCACAAGGGATCTTATCCTCCATGCATCGCACCTTCCCCTGAATCGCATTCAGAATGGTGCAATACATGCGGTCCACCGGATCTTATCCCATGTGCCCCATCCACTGTTCTTCCACCTGCCGTATTCACCAGGGGTGGCAACATAAACCAGTTCCCTTATACACTAGATGAATCTCTCATGTATAAACAGATTGGAGACCAGGGCAATTACCATCCTACTTCAACATCGCCTAATGTCAGTAGAATGCAGCAGAGTTTAGGCATCAGAAGCGTAGGAAACGCTCTGATGGTCAATAATTTAAATTTGTTGAATATGCAGATCATATTAATAGGGGCACATGGGATTAGTATCAAAAGGCTGAGCAGAAAGACTCAGACCCAACAAAACGGAAGGAATGGTGATTGATAGCAACTACTTAGAATGGCAGGAAGTAAGGAAAACAGGATTTAAATTCCAAGGGTATTACTGCTCTATCAATAAATTAATATATGAATTAATGCTCAACCCACTATAAAGAAATGAGATAGACATATCTATAGATTGTTGCTCAGTTCGCTTGTGAAAACTGGTAAAATAAGATCAATCTTATATGTGACAAGTTCTCAGCAATTTCGAACAAATAAAGATTGTATTTCACTTGGAGTGAAAAGGAGCATAAATAGAAAAGTAACAGATCCATCATCTTCTCAACTCCATCTTCTGCAAGTTGGTCCACCATTTTATTAGCACTACGCCACACTAGTAAGCTTCATACAATCAACTTGTGAGACAATGCAGGGCATATTACAACCCACTAATGCCAATAATGTTCCCGGAATCACCTTCACTATAGGAAATGGCCTGATAAAATTTTTCATAAAATTAAGACTACTCTTTGGAGAGAAAAAACATCATATTCCATCAATGATCAATAACCAATGGTTCAACCTAAGGACAAACTGCCAATAGGCATCCTTAAACATACTGCAACTCACAATTCCCATAGAGTATCAAACAAACTTGCAAAAAGACTTGGTTCATTCATCTAAATACAAAATGGCAAGGACATTCTCCAAACATGCATATAATATATGCTAAGGAACTTGGCTTCCATTGAAAAAGGAAAAAAAAAAAATCCCGAGGATATGCTGGTACCAATATTATTTTTACTAGTATTCTTTATAGTCTTCTAAACTACAAGCACATATCCAGTCTATCTGTAAGGCAAAAAGGTGATATTTTAGTTTTACATCTTATCTACACATAAGACCTGAAGAGCATTTTAAAATAACACTTAGGAAGAAGGCTCAGTATATGGCTAATTGGTAATGAAAATCGTCCAACTTCAAGCATGCAAATCCATTCTAAACCATTGAAAAATTGCTAAATCAATACCAAGTACCAATTTTTTGAAGAGATCTTTAAAATGAAATTTCTGACACTGCTAGCAACTTAGGTTCATATAATGTATGAGTAACTAGGATTATATTTTGGGCCAACTTGGGGTGAAAAAATTACACATTTGTACCCCTTGATACTGATCAATCATCATAGATTTAAAATCATTTTAGACCACACACTATGGGACATTCAGTGCATCCATCAATGCTTCAATGTATATTACATGCACTTTCAAACCCTGCATTTCTTGAATCCAACACTGCATATGGGTCTCTGTCTCCATTCAACATCTCAAAATCTGGATACATCACTAAATAAACCAAATTTACAAGGTTAGCTAATTATTCTGGATGTTGTATATGTTTCTTATATCAATCTGATATAAGTTAGCTAGCTGATTATGCTATCGCACTATCTCATTCTCCTCCTCTTATCTCAATCAAAATCCTAGTTATTTCAAATAACTAGGACAGATTTAAAGGTCATCAACCTTCACCATCTAGGATATCTAAATGTGCCTCTTTAGTTTTCCGCTGCATTTTTTGTCTGTATATAATTTATGGCACCATAGAGCAGGTCATATTCGCAGTCATGAATAAAGGCTTTCGTATCAATCAGGTATTGTAGGTGCTTGATATACTTTCTACTTAGAAAGGGGTTGCTATACAGTTGGCATTTGGTCATACTTTTCCATCTAGTAAAACAACCTTTGAATTTCAACTTAGTTTGCACTAGTACTTGAAGAATGATAACCATCACATGATTTATGTTTCAGCCAAAACTCCAAAAACGAAACTAGAATATTTTAATCTTGTGTTTAAGAAACTTAAAAGGTTACCTCACAAGAAATTCTTGTGTTTGGTAGCTTCTTTGTTGAAGAATGATTAGTCTTCCCATTTTCAATCAAGGATTGAAGTATTGCATGCTAGTAGCGTGCTGGCCTACCAATGACTTGATATGGACCATGCTAGTGCTTGGCATGCATTGGTACAGTAGGACTGCAACAGGTAAAGCACTAGCATGTTGAATACCACTAATATGCCTGTTGAGTGGCGCTTCAGGTTGAATGGCTTGTTACTCTGAATCTTAATTCCATTCTTTCAATGCCCAATCTACACAAGCTGTATTTTCATCCAGGTTAGCAGCCTCAATTGTTTCACTTTCTCATACTCCTGACTGGAATGACCATCCCAAACCATTAATGAACCATTCATCCGTGCCACTATATAACAGGAAACCTTCTCCTTTAAGGCTTATGAACTCAAGTAGAATCTTAAAGGGGTTAGTGAACTCAAATATGGGCAATTTCGGAATGCAGATTGTGATGGCTTAATCATATTTACAAGCAAGAGAAGAATATTATGAGCACATGGACACATACAGGTAGGCACAGGAATGAAGGAGTAAGTGTATGATTACATAGCCTAGAAGGTCATGAAAAGCCTAGAGAGACCTAATAAAACCATGACTATTTCTCGGCCAATAACTAACCAAAACAGAAACATTCAATAAACTTATTGAATCTCAACACCCGATGAACGACCAGCCACAAAAGCTGAACTCCCTGTACGAAACTGAACAAAGGCTTTCTAGGCTGATTGAAGCTGAAGTCCAAAACAACTTCAAAAATGATCAATCAGTGAGATGACTGAATCGTAGCAATGCTCTAAGGGCTGGTTCCAAGAAGGAAGAATGATGCCTCAATTGGGAGGGGAAAAATTACTTCTATATATACTCATAGGCAACACTTAAACATGATACATCGAAAACAAATATATATCACTAAAAGCATCAAAATTCTGAAATATAAAATTATTTGAATTATTTCATTTCAATCAGCATGATTTCCCAGTATAAACCATCATTAAATCCTCGAAGGCTTCCACTTATGGATCCATATCATAAAATCCTGTGATATTCCTCAAGATGTCTAACAGTTGTTTTGGTAACAAGCATGATGGCCAGCAAGATCTCCATATCCTTTAGATTTTCTTGCCAGCTCATATCACAGATTGCAACAAAACAGTTTGTGCACTTCTTGGTTTTGCTAATTTTGCCTTTTTTTTTAACAGAATGGCCTCATCACTTAACCCATAACTATAGGCCATCTATATATATAAATACATATATAATCATAATCCATCGATATTGAGTCAAATTTGATGAGACTCAACTGTACTATAGTCTCACATAGCGTATCCAACTTAGACCATTTTGACTACATAATAGACAAGCTGGAATTAAATATCAACCTTGGTCTAATTTGAGTAAACAATAAAGCCATGATCATCGAACCAACCTGAACCAAACAATTCGTCCCTTACCAAACCGAACCAACACTAAGTTGGGACAGTTCAGCAATGCAAATCGGTTCTGGTCATAAATCCCCCTAGGTTCAAACCATCGAGCGCTCAAGAGCCTTCAAGGGCTCTCTCACTCACTCTCTCTCCATCGGACGCTTGCTCAAGGTAAGCCTCTCTCTCTCTCTCTCTCTCTCTCTCTCTCTCTCTCCCCACCGGACACTCACTCGAGATAAACCTCCCCCCTCTCCCCTCTCCACCCGACACTCACTCAAGGTAAGCCTCTACCTCCCCCCCCCCAACACACACACACCTCCCTCTCCCTGTCTCCCTCCCTCCTCCTCTCTTTCTCTTCCTTCCTCTCCTCCTCTCTCCCAGTACACCCTAACTTGGTAAGATATATGCCAGCACCGTACCAAACCGATCGCCAGCTAGTACGAACCTTAGTACCGATCCGATAGACCTTGCAATAAAGTACTAGTCCTGAGTGACCTTTATTACCTAACGGGATGCTCTAAGATACCATCAAGACATCATCCACAACTTCTTGACTCCGATGTGACTCAGGCAAAACATCAAAATCAGGAAAAAAAGGAAGAGGAAAGTGAATAGACTTATTCATAAGGAAAGGGTATTCATTAAACAACAGAAGCTAAATATGATACTAAGTGCAAGACTATCACAAAGGGATAGTATTCTCAAACTTAGCTACTTTTCTACTCACCTCATCAACACGATTGTAGAGACTTCCACCAACAATGTCAATTAAATCTGATGAGTACAGCAGTTCATATTCTTGATGACAGTTAATACTCAAGAATGATTGAAATTTTTTAAATTATATTATTCATATACTATGAAAAGACATTGGATCTTGATTAAAAGCAGCAGATGTAATCAGCATGATTGACCATACATCAATGGCAAAACCAGAAAATGGTGCCCATAACAGGTAATTATCAAAACCATATTGGGTTTTAAAACAATGATGGTTCAGAAATGGAGTCGACATCCTACCAACAAACACTACTCAATCTGTCACTGACTATATGAGGAGGGAAACAAATTTCAAGATAGAATCATATCCAAGATTCAAAAATATAAGATAAACACTAAAATAACATGAAACTAACTGGTTATACCATCATAACTAGATGAACATATCATCGCAACTTTACTAAGATATACACAATAAAACACTTCCCAGCATGAAGCCACAAAGAATTAAAATACCGACCATAAACCCCTTATCAGAATCTTCTCATCAAGAGTGAGAGCTTCAAGCAAGGAGTGAAAAGAAGGGAAGAAAAATTTCTATCCATTAATTGAAAAGCCATCTAAATGAGACAGCACTGTTTCTCTGAAACCTACAAGCTGTAAATAGAAAGGAAGACATCAACATATCCATATAACTCCAACATCTGAACCTCAAAAAGCATGTAAATATGGCTGATAAAGAAAACTGGCTACAATCTATTCAGAGTACCTCTGCAAAAGGACACGGATATATATACATAGGAGAAGCAGACCAAATGCAGAGGTGAAGCCTCACCAAAGCCAGACAGTGTACATCTTTACCTGATAGTCACAAACTTATTGGTCCCATGCTTGGCCCAGAAAGTCCTCAAGTCAATTGGATTAGAAAGATTATACCCTTCTCCTGCAAGCTTCTCCAGCACCTTCTTGAACGCACCCTGGCTCATCTTCCGGCCGGCAATGCGTGCCCCCCGCCTTTTGGTGCTCATTGGGAGGGGGTGACATGAGATGCTAGTGGTGCAGCATGCCGACTGCCACCCTCCCACACCCCACCGATAGCACTGTTGCAGTCTGCCTGTGCAAGAGCAAACTGGAGTAGGAATTCCCGAGATGTCCAGATCAATCCCATTAATAACCAACCCAGTGCTCTTCTTCCCCGCCTTCCCACGCGAAACTGAACCATTGGTGGCTCCGTCTCTCGGAGCAGCAACTTTCTTTGGTTTCTTAGGCTTCGGGGATTTGAGCGAGCGGCCCTGGGATCTCTTCTTCAAAGGAGTCTCATTTCTGCTTCCAGGGTCCTCCATCATTGGGACCTTGTCATCCTTGGGTGGCTCAGGCGGCTGCAGCATATGGAAGGTGTGGGCGCCGGGGGGATCAGGGAGCATACCATAATTGGGGTGGTGATGGTTCGCCGGCAGCACATGGAGGATCTTGTTGTCCCTATTGTGGTGGATCCACCCATCCCTCACGAAGTCCATTGGGACCGACGGCTCGACGACCATGCTGCATTCCCGATGGAGGAACCCCCCGTTTGATAGCAAGGGCTTCGTCGTATCACGCTCCACCATCGAGGACATGAGCTGCAGCCCTAGGTTCCCCTTCGAGGGCTGCTCATAGTAGCCCCAATTCCGAATGCCCAACCCACCTTCATCATCCATACCGGCCGAGCCAAAAGAACTACCCGGAGATTCAATAAAAAAACACCAAAAAGATCAAATTTTTCTACCGATTTCAATCAGTCGATCTACCACATTGCCTTCTCCACGCCGTTACTAGAAAACCCATTACGCAGAACGGATCAAAGATCAGAGAAAACGAAGAAAATCGATGAAAAATGAAAAAAAAAACCCAAAAAGGAGCCAACTTGGAAGAAACCCTAATTCTAAAAACCGATCAGAAAAACGAGAAAACGGTCGGAACAAGAATCCAATGCCCGCTGAAAGAAACCCTAAAGGTCCTCATTCTCGGATGAAAGGTAAACAAGTGCGACTTTTAGGGTTTCAACGTGGGATCTTTGCGTCGGAGGACAACAAATCGCGAGAAAACGCAGCAGAAAAATCAGAAAAAAGGCAAAAAAAATGGCGACTGGGAAGGGTTTTCGATCATTTTTCAGTGGTAAAAGAAGGAGCGGAGAAGAAGGGGATAAAAGGAGCAGAGAGAGGGGACATACTTTGGAAAGAGTTGCCTCTAGGGTTCTTTGCAGCGGCCTGATAGAGAGAGATAAGAGGGGGAAAGAAAAAAAAGATCTTTTTGTAATTTATTAGCCTTTTAAATCCACGATTGGGGGTTTTGTATCTATTTGAAAAAGAGGTTTTTTTATAAAAAAAAAGGATAAAAATCAGGATGCAACACTTGTTCCCCGTTAGGTGCATTTGCTCGACCGCCCCACTTGAAGTTTATCTCTTTTTTTTTTTTTTGACCTTTTCAAACTGAGGCATGGTTATCTCTTTCTTCAAAAATTTTCTCTTTTTTTTCGTTTTTTTAGCATGATGTTTTAGTTATCTTGATTGAAGGGAATTTTTGTCCCAAGATCTTTTCTTATATATCAAGTGCATAGAAAATTAACTTCAGTGCAAAAAATATTAGGCTTTGAAGCCACGTAATAATATCTTCCACCATTCAAATAATATAGTTTATGTTGTTAGGTCTGGTGATTCCTCATTAAAACCTTTCATGTGACATGCTACCAATGGACTAAAACTAATACAAGTAACTTGATCCTATCATTGCATATATGATATCAGCCAAATACTTATTTTTTTCATCAACCGATTAAAAGTTATATAATTATCGTCTCGCTATACTACACTTGTTGTAAAAGGTGGCATGTATGCTTCTCGTTTATATTTTGACAAAATTTTATAAAATAATTTCTTAGGAGACTTTTGATAGAGATTATCTTGTTCTTACACATTCGGATAACGATCACTCATGTCAGCAAATCTAGAAGGATTCATGAAAAGATAACATGAGATGTGATGTTATCTCCTATAAGACACGTGGATGTAAGTTTTTATGCCACATGGCCTAAGGGGGACTGTTGTAAATTTTGTAAATTAACATAATGTATAAGGAGTTGATGCATCTAAAGTCCCCATACCCACATAAGTGAGACAAATAACCCTTTTATGTGCACATAACCAGCGCCCCAAAATATTAATGATTGCAATGCTGACAGCTTACAGCTATGTTAATAACAAGTATAGATTAGTATTTTAATTGGTCGGGACGGTGCTTTGGCCGGAGCCTCGCGTAGGATACGGGCCATTTTTGGTCCTCTGCCCCTCACGGTTTTGCTTTTCAAAAGGCACCTCGAGAGGAAAAGGCTTTGCCCCCCAATTAAGGCATAGAACCTTTCCGCTACTAGCCGATGTGGAACTAAACTCGGCAGCCCCCCACAACAGATCCAGTATATTAATAATGAGTTAGGAGGGAGAGGGAGAGAGAGATTACAAAACTTCAGGTCTAGACTTAATAAACCCATAACTCCATGTCATGGCAAATGTTGTTCCAAAACCAAATAGGGAGAGTTTGAAGCTCACTGAATTCCTTTTCATTTGGTGAAAAAGGTTCACCAAATCCCTTCAACCCCTATTAGTTTTACAGCTGGACCTGCATGGGCTGCAATGAAGACAAAAAATATAACAAGCCAAACTTGTTTGAATCCTGACACAGTAACTCTCAGCATGTGTCCAAAGTTATGGAAACCAAATAGTTCATCATCACTTATGATCCACGGTCCACAACAATAATTTCCAGAGTCATAATGCAAGTTGATTTGAAGATTTTGATCTACTATTAACAAAGACAATATTAGGATCACTTTCAGCCATGAGAAGATTTTGAAGACCACTATATCATGCTATCTGTAACTCACATGTAGTTAAGGGATTGTTTAACCTGCAGTTTTCTCCTTTCTTGGTCACAGCTTATCTAATGATCTAAATACAACAGTAATATGAGGAGAGTGATGAAATCAACGGGTAACAGCTCAAAAAAAAAAACAAGGAATTAATAATAGGTTGTCCAAGAGCAAATTAACACCATTGATAAATCATATGTGAATGTTTTTTTTTTCCTCTTTCTTAAACTGCTGCATGGTGATTCGGTGAAAGAAGAGCGGCATTGATCAACATAAGTGTCAGCTCTATTTTTTTTTAAAGAATTTATCTAATGCCTTGTATTGATAGCTAACTGTAGACCCAAACCCAGGTTATTATATTTTTCCCCCTAAACTGGATCACAAATTTCAGCCTGAGTCTGATATGCACCTTTGACTCTTTTTTTTTCTTTTCAAGAAATACTTAGAATTTGAACCCTAGATCTTCTAATGCAGAAGCTGTTAGGAAGGTGATGTAGAAGCAGGGGAAGACACGTACAGTGCGAGCGAGCAGAAGGATCCAAAGATCCTTTCCAGGAATCCTGTCAAAGGATGGCTGAATAATTTCTGTTTTGGAATAGTAGTTGTTTTTGTTTGTTACAACATCCTATTTTGTTCCGTTTCTTAGTTTGTTTCAGGGTCTATTTTAGTTTCCATTCACAAAATTTTAATTTGGTTAGGACTCTAAATTTTAGGGAAAGAAAGGTCTATTTGAAGGAGGTAACGTCGTGTTTAGGAGGGAGACATGACTCGTATTGTCGTGGGGAAGATTCGGCAAACTTGCCCCCGGTATCAGGTGTTGACAGAGGCGGCAACTGGTTGGACAAGTCTTCAGCCATCAACTCCTTATATTCTTCTAGCAACTTTAGAACCTTCTTAGGTACTACCTTGGCTGCTGAAATTTCTACAGCATTCACCAGCTCCTTCACCACCATGATGTGAATTTCCTGGGACAGTGGGACTCCTTTGCTTCCGTTTCAAAACTCCGCTTATTTTGGGATAGCATCAAGAATGATTTTCCTCCAGACCTGGTGGGTATGAAGCTTTGATCAGATCCTATAGTGGGAACCATTACGATGTTGTGACCCTTCCAAGTAAACAAGTACACATTATCCTTGGCTTTGTAGGTTGCATCCACATCGTATTGCCACAGTCTTCCCAGCAACACATGATCTCATCCTTGTAATGCTTCCTAATGGACATGGGTACCCTGCAAACCTCTGTGACTCTCGCGGTAGGGCCCTTCTTTACCCAACCTATGGAGTATGGTGCGGGGGGTACCTCGGTGGGGAGTTTCAAGTCGTTAACCAGCTTTCTGGCCACAAAGTTATCGCAGCTGCCATTGTTAACGATAAGATCACATATCTTATTGCTGATAGTACTTAGAGATTGAAATATATTATGGCGTTGCGACAACTCTTCCTGTTTGGCGGAACACAAGACCCTCTACAGCACCAAGTTGATCCACTCGCCCTGGGTCTCTTCTCCCACTTCGTACACGCCGTTGTCGTAGACGAGTTGTCCATCTTTTTCATCTTCCCCTACCGATTCTTCTTCAGGTTCCATCAGATTCACAAGCCTCCTCAATGAGCACTCGTTTGAACGGTGACCCGGCTTGCCATATCGATAGCACTTCACTGGTGCAGCCTTAGCATAAGGGTTTGAAGATTTGAGTGGCTCCCTGCTATTGGTTCCAGCTAGCTGCCTTTCCCCAGATCCCCCTCCGCTTCTATTTTCTTTGTTTCCTGTGCTTCCCGAATCTTCCTCACTACCGTATGAGTCCAAAGGAGGGTGACATTTTGAAGCAAAAGGTAGAGGAGTTGCTGAGAAAAGGTTTTATTCAAGAAAGCCTAAGCCCTTATGCTGTTCCAACATTGCTAACGCCAAAGAAAGATGGAAGTTGGCGAATGTGTGTAGACGGTCGAGCAGTTTACAAGAACACAGTGACGTATAGATTCCCCATAAGGGGAAGATGTGTACCAGGGAAAGACTGATGCAGAACCAGGAGAAGGAGCATACAATGCGAGCGAGCAGAAGGATCCGAAGATCCTGTGAGTGCGTGACAATCCCATGAATCCTATCAAGGGATGGCTGAATAATTTTTTGTTTTGTAGTAGTTGTTATTTTGTTTGTTACAATGTCCTGTTTTGTTTTGTTTTCTAATTTGTTTTAAGGCTTGTTTTAGTTTCTATTCACAAAATTTTAATTTGGTTAGGACTCTAAATTTTAGGGGAAGAAAGGTCTATTTGAAGGAGGTAACGTCTTATTTAGAGGCATTCTTATTTTGATGAATAAAATCTGTTTTACTAAGTTTCTGAAATTCTGAAAATTGTTATCAGAATTACTGGTTTCAGCATTCGCTGAAACTGATCTTTGAGTCTTATTAATTCAGTGTTTGCTGAATTCTTTTGCCACCGTTTCCACTGCATCAAAAGGAGATTCCAATCAATTGTGTTGCCAATTATCGGCATCAATTTATTTTTCTTAAACTCTACTTTTGCTCGTTGAAAGAAAAATCTTTCAGAAAATTTTGATTTTTATCCCTTAAATAAGATGAATTGTGCAAAGATAAAAGCGATCGGGTGCTCTAGCATACTTCCAATGGTAATGGACATATTTATGGCATCACTCGATATGGTCGATTCTGAATTTGTATTATATAAGCATTAACCATGTAGATAAAGCTGCTTTAACATGGCATTGTGGACTAGTGCCATCTACTTTAACAGGTATAAGATCAGCATATCCCCATGAGCTCAACCCTCTGCAGAACAAATCTCATGGTAACATTTTTCATAATTGTCTTGATGCTCTCAGCATATTGCTTTGTATTTATTTCTCATCACCTGAAATGAATCCATGGAGAAACCACCCATGCTTCCTCTCAAAAAAATATATTTCATATTTGACTAAACAGCTTCAGGAGAGACAATCCCTTTCTTGACAAAGCCTCCAACATTTTCTGAAAGAACAATCTTTTTTTAAAACTTCCTAAAATCTTGCAGAGTCTCCAACATTTCTCCTCATTAAGTTTGAGCGTCGAGCAACATTTTTTATAGATAAATCCTCATATCTTCTAATAGATTTGTTGAAGAGAATGCCGCATGCCAAGAGCTCATAGAACCTGGATTTTATAAGCTCAGACCATATAACTCCTAACTCCAGTTCAATTCCAATTGTAGATTGTGTTTTATATAAGAGTATATGAACTGCCCAAAGTAGCTGATTGATCATGGAAAAAGTAGGATTTTTATACAACATTCCCTTGCTTCCTATTACATAAAAAAAAATAAAACTTCATAAAGCGTTGTGTGACATAATTTTGTAAATGAATGAAAACAAAGTGAACTAGTAGCATATGCCAGGTCACAAGCATAAGTAGGAAGATCATAATGTATGATCATGCTCAAATTTAAAAAACACTGCCCAAAATCTCTCTTATTTATTATTGTGAATCATTATTTAAAGCAATTCTTGGTTCATTCCAGCAATCTCTGCTCCAAAGTGGCAAACATCCTTATCCACCTACTTGCATCATGGATATCGAATACATTACACATGTCCATTCGTAATGCATTTCTAGATGTCATAAGTTCTAAGAAGTAATCGGTCTCTAGCATTAAAAAATGAAATACCTGCAGAGGTGCAACAATGGTTGAAAGCTTGCATGAGATTTGATGAAAACATATTTGAAAAATTAATATTAGAGAACAATTCAGTTAAGGTGATTTTAAAAAGTTGAAATGTGAAAATTCAACAAACGGTTGGAAAATATTTTATGAATCACAAAACTGTACAAAACAATTGAAATAATATACAAGTTGGAATTGCTGAATAATTCACAAATGTAAGAATTACAAAGAGTTTATTAGTTTATTGCCAAAATTATACATCAACAACAAAAAAAAACAAACTTTGTTTGTACAAGTACATTTATATCTAATAAACATGTGAGTAAAGTAGGGCAAAAGGAACTATGCTATCATCACCTAAACATTGTTTATGAATCACATGTGAATAGGTCATGGGAATAGTTTGCGAAGGTCATGACAAGTTAGAAAGCTGTAGTTATCTCTTTTTTTTCTCTCTCTTTTTTTCCTTTTGAGAACAGAAGGAATGCTGCATATTTCAATTACCTTGTTCAAATACCAGAAAAACAACATCACGTAGCTTCAAAGCAACTACCACCTCCCATGAGATGAGGAGCGCAGCCTCCAGTGAAAGCCCAATTTGCTAGCAATAACTTACTTTCTTTTTTTTTAATCCAAGAATTTCTGAATTTTTACTGGATAATATAATAAATAGCATTACAAGATTACAACCTGAATCACTTGGAAGATAAAAAGAAAAAGAATAATTATAGATTTTCCAGTAATTGAATTTTGTGACCTTGCCTACAAGATGCTTGGATTAATTATTTTTACCAACAAAAGCTCTTGTATTAAAGTGGATGTTAAGAGAATTTTCGAATGGAAAACAAATTTGTATGCAAGAATTGAGAAAAAACAAAGGAAAAACCTTAAACATTGTGTTGTAGCTTTTTTTTGGTGGGTGTTATGCCAGGTTATAGCTATTAAAAATATCAGAAAGTAATTTATATTTATTTTTTGCTTATATCTCAAAAACTAAATAATATGTATCAAATAGAAAAAAAATACAACAATTCAAACTTAAACTAACTGGTGAAAATTAAAAATCTAAAGAAGTTATAACAGCAAGATGACTGTCTGCAGAAAAGGAAACAAAAGCTTTGAAGTTGACTGTAACTAAAGCTAGCAGAATTTCATTTTTGCTAAACAAATTCAACAAGGACCTAGATTCAAAGACCAGAAATAGAGCACAGTTCAATGACATGCCCCATTTCAAGAGTACAGGTTTGCTCATTCATGTGACACTATAATAGGACCACACTATCATTGAAGTCCCAGATCAACTGCTTCATCAAATCTTAGCGCATGCTTAGTTGCGAATAGATATCCTTGTCAAACGCCATAAAAGGTCATGAATAGAGACTTATACTGTATGGGGACATAAATAGACCCACACAATATAATGATAGTCAACCATCTTGGTGGAGGACTTACACTGCAACCCTGTTTCCTCCAATTATAATTTTATCCTCTTCCACCCTCACAACTCATAAAAAAGGTGGAAGGGGAATTTTATTTTTATGATAGAATCCAAAATATCATGAAATTCTTCTTATTTTCAGTGGAGAAAAATCTCGAATTTCAATATGCATTACATGCATGTTATTGAATCCAGATATTCTCTGCAGTTATTCCTACAACCAAACATCAAAGCCCTCCCATTCTGCTGAATAAGCCTGTTCCTCAAACAGTACAAGGGATATCTTTTCAGAAATTTATTCCATAACCAAATACTGCCTTAGGGAACAATACTAAACTCCATGTTCCCTATTACCACAGCTCAAGTTAAATAGCCAGAGAAATGCAAATAACACCAAGGTAATAAAAAAAGATTGTCATCTTATCATTTAATCTCTTTTCAAAAGTAAATGCTCATGAGAAATGTTCATCGACAAACAGAAGTCAATTCCCGAACCACTACCCCTTGCTGCATGAAAGAAGTTTGGAATGGCAGTAAAAGGAAGAAGTGAAGCAGACCAAGTGGAGAACCAGAAGACCAAGCAATAGTCATGACAGCACGGAATGAGTAGCAGCAATGGTGCGTTCTTGACTCCTTTGTTTAAATACTTATTAATAAAAGCCTGACTGATTACTGTTAAAAACTTTTTTGTATTGCAGCTGGCAGCAGCAGCAGCATTATTTGAAACTCAGGTTCTAGCTTTGGTTGGAAGCATTCAAGGCCAACCAACAGAAAGAAAAGCAAAAAGAATGAGCCACATAAATACCTTCTTGAATGCCCACTTCAAGGAGCATCCAAGCCCATCAGAAATGCTGAAGTTAAGGAGGATGGTGGTGGGTGGAAGTGAAGAAGGATTGTATTCTTTTCAACTATCAGATACTGGGACAGTTCAAGGCAAGCTTTATTTGCTGCACTGTGGTGTTGATTAATTGAGTGACCGTTGTCACCGTTCCGATATCCAGTTTGGCAGAGGGCGAGCTGCTTACAAGGAGTTGAAATAAGACAGTGACCAGTGAGCCTGAGGCACCTCCCATAGGATTTGAACTGGTAGAGGCCCCTCCCCCAGTGGGTTGTCCATCGGGCAATATGGCGAAGCCTGATGGCAGAAGTGGTATGCTTGATGGGTCTTCGCCACTCATCACCATATTGAGGGATGGTAGATCGACGGAAGCATAGGCTATGAGCGAGCCAGATGCATCGATGCAGCTCTCTTGGAGTATCAACATGTTGCTCAGGCTAGAATTGAGAGCCTGCATCATTCACCATTGTAAAGAAGATAATATCAATACCTTCCTGACTCAGCGCACTTCCATTTCGAACCAGCTCAAATTTGTGATTTGGATGCTTAAGATAAAATTAATGGTGGGATTTATCAAAAATAATATATGATAGGTATAAAATGAATAATAAGATTAGTACTTACGTAGGTAGTATCTGGCTTCATGCATTATTATTTATATAACGGAGAACCAAATCGAAAAATCTAAGATTTGAGGACAAAGAGGGTAAAAAACATTCAAGTAGCTTACCCGAAGCAGGGAAATGCCGTTCCCTTGATGTGAACCATTTGTAATACGTGCAACCTCCTGCACCGAATTGCCATTGGAGAGAACATCCCACTAAAAAGTATTCGTACAAACAAGGATTTAGAATTTCTTCTTCTTCTTAAATTTTGGTAAGAGAAATGGTGGAAGAACCACCAGCCATTTCAGAAAAATGATGGGAGAATTGCCTCTCCCAATACTTGAACCTAGGTCCTCCTCCAAATGGAGGGGTGCGACCCCTGGGCTGCTGCCCACTTTACACAATTTTAGAAGTACAAAATTTTTGCACTTGAGAAATACTGTAAATACTATGACCAAGATATCTTAAGAAGGTAAGCACAAACCTCAGCTCGAGTTTTTTCATCTTTGATGAAGCTGAAGACCCTCTCTGATGGCAGAGGTAACCATATAGAGGTTGTTGCACTAAGGATGAGGCCATTTGGGTGGTCAGAAGGACCTGGACTTCTGTAAACAGTGAGACGGATGCCAACATCAGTTAATCCTGAGGGATTGGTCCATTTGTGTCCATGCTTGTTGGACGCAGTAACACAGGCACAGAAATTGTTCACCATTCTCTGGGCAAGCTTCATCATGCTCCTTTTTCCATCAGGCCCAGGAATCACTGGTTACCGTAGTTGAAGTCACAGTCAAACATCAGTTCCACAAACTCACCAAAGTTTCTTATATAATACTTCAAGTAGTTAATGCATCACTTTACATAAAAAGAAAAGTTAATGCATTACCTCCTCCAATGTTCCCACTTGAAATCCCAGTCACCATTAAGCATGCAAACCTCTCACACATCCTCTGTAGGGTGGAGAGCCAACGCTGTGCTCCAAATGCCAATCCACTATCTACTAAATTCCTATAAAGTTGATGGGTCTCGTTCTTCACATCAATCTCCATGTGTTCAACCCAAGTAACCTATGCCACCATTAACCAATGACATCCTAATCAGTAAAGGTAGACTTAAAATGTATTAACTAAGATATCTTCATGCATATGACACTATGAATCACCTTAGAGCAGCCATTGGGCATGTCCTCAATCAAGCAGCCAGAAGGAAGCCTCCACGATTGAGAGACCAGCTGATTCTCTCTAGGGTAGTCCACCGAAACGTCAACAATTGCCCACAGACCCTGCTGAATTTGATGGCAGTAGCGCAGGAAGCAGAATTCACGGGTAGGAATGACTGGCGAAAGAACCTGTAGTTCCTCGTACATCTGCATTGAATTTGAATTAAACAAAACAGAGAGAGAGCAAAAGAGAGAGAGGTTCAAGAGAATCACAACGAGAAGGAAATGAGATGTGTAATTACCAGCACCAATGTTCCACTCTTACTGCCTGCAATTCCAGTCGCAAGTACTTCAATGTTCTTTGCCTTAGAAACAATAGTAGGAAATAGCTCCGCCCACTCGCTCTACAGCCATATCAACTCCAATTCACTCCCAAACATGAATCAGTGAAAGGGTATTGATCAAACAATTACGGAATAAAACTCACCGCATCAGCGAACATATCGACCAATAGTGTGGAATTCATAAGCACCACGCCGGAATCCCTTGAGGCCTCAGAATGGAAATCTGGGTACTTGCACTGCTGGCCAGGCCTTGGGAAGATCCTCTCATAGGTTTCCAGGTGAAGTACCTCCCTCCCATCATGCCCAACCTTCAACCAGAGGGGTTCATCAGTCTTCACTAACCTGATCAATTCTTCCATTGCCCTGGTCGCCAAATCCAGCAGAATAGTTTTCTCGATCTCTGAAACTGCTGCAGGAAAAAGAAATGGAATGACAGTAGATGAACTTCCAGAGAGGAGATGAAGATCAAGGGAGGAGCTAGGCCCATGATTACTGTAGCCCCCCATTGACAGATGTGGTGGAGACATTGAGATTGGCTGGTCCGAATGAAGTTGGCTAATCGGCCTTCCTAGATACTTAGATGCAAAGCTCGAGACACGATCAAGCTGCAAGATGTCACCACAGGGTAATGGGAAGAACAAAATTTGATCAAACTAACGTAACAATGTTGATTTTATCCTCAACTTGATCGAGTGAAAAGAACATCAGAAACATGTTAGCGATAAACAGATTGTATGCAAAAGTGACAATTTGACACCCTAATCTTGAAGCTAAAACCGCTGCTACAAAAACAAATTCCTTGAATCTACATTTAGATGTAATCTTCAACAACCAGTAATGCTACCATGGTAATATAAAGAATGAAGCAAACAAACATCAAATAAGATTAGCCTAGGCAGGAACAATCTCCGGTTCATATGGAGTTATAACAGTATTAAGTATTAACACTAGCATGACCAGACCAAAAATAAAATAAAATAAAAGAGGGTACATTTGCTTACTCTTACTATAAAGTTTTTGCTTTTAATCCATTATCATATTTAACCGGTGATTGCTGCACACTCTCATTTTGAAAAATGAAATTGCCACTATAACAACTACTTCCTTGAGCCTATATCTAGATTAAAGAAAGCCGAACAGAGCTGAACCGGCTGGTTTAACCCGAACCGAGACCAGGTCAGCTCGGCATTAAAAAACGGTTCTGACTTTTAGAAGGGTGGAACCTAATTGGCTATTGCCGGAACCAGGCAGAATCGGACCAAACCAGATGGTTCCGTCCGGTTCGACTTAGTTCGAACCGGTACCGATCCATACCGAACACCGACCGATATGGGTCTCGGTACCGATTCGGCGAACTTTGATTTAAATAAAAATCTTAAATATATGAATAAGCCATCAGCACCAAGAAATTAAGCAAACACTAGTTTTTAAAGTTGAAATTGCGCTAATGACAATTACTTCCTTGATTCTACATTTAGATACAATCATCCAAACTTGATCAAGAAGTAATATTTTTTTCTAAGGGAGCACGCAACAGCACTAATATCGGGAAATGAAGTGAAGAAATATTATCAACTAAACCAGCAGCATTAAAAATAGCATAACCAGAAAGCTTAGCCATCAAAGACTACTTTCTATATAGTTTTTACTTTTAATCCATCATTGATTTTAATCTTGACCACTTTGCAAAGACGACATTGATGCTAATAACAACTATTCACCAAATTCCATACCTTGAGATCTGCTCATGCAGCAATGGCATTAATATCAGGAAATGAAGAGAAAAATATTAAATTGAATTAACCAAACCAGAACAACCTCTCCCTTCTGCTCATATGGAGCTACAGGATTATAAGATATGGCATGAGTGGACAAAAATATTGAATCAAAAGAGGACATAAATGCCTAAACTCAAAAGACAAATATTATAAATCTCCACTATAATTGATTGTCGTTTTATAAAAGAAAAATATACTAATTTAAAGAACCTAATGTTGAAGATAGGAATTGTTGATATAACGGCTACTTCCTTTCACCTATACTAGGTATAATCCTACAGTAACGATCAAACTTCGATGACAGTAATACAGGGGAATGAATTGAAGATATAATTAATCAAATTAACCGAAGCTAATAACAATTGGTTGTTCTGTCCAAGAGCTATAACAATAACTAAAAATGTAAATTGACCAGAGATGCATATTGGAATAGAAAAAGGATAAGCAGTCCTGTCTTCAAATACATTCATTGCAACGTATAAATTTCAATCTATCATCATATTTCAAATCTGTGAATGCTTCAAACATGTTTTGAAAATTATCTGTAACAACAACTGCTTCTCCGAACCCTAACACCCAATTAAGCTGCAACAACATCAAGATAGGGTTATGAAAATCTCTAATTGGATTAATCGATCATGACTATAACAAACACATTTTACCTATCTAAATGGAGCTATGGATATTGGCTGATTACGCAAATAGATTGCATTGAGGGAAGGCATGCATGAGTCTTGATAGATTACTACATTTTTTTCCAAAATCTTGCGTTTCCTTCTTCTCAATAGCAAAATCTAGAATCATCTACAGACTAATTTTAAAGTTAGCTGCAATGAGATTTTCTAACAAAAGGAAATGAATTTAAATGCCACCTTAGATACTACCAGTACCATCACCTCTACATGCAGATGGAATGCAGAAAAGGAAGTGACGCCGGAGCCGCAACTTTACCTCTTCCTTCAATCGGACGTTCTCCATCCAAAGCTTCTGCTCATTGAGAGAAGAGTCTCCATCGGTCGGTGGCCCGCCGCAGGATGGGCAGATGGCGTTCTTGAGAGCCTCCTTCATCGCAATGTTCTCACAACGAACCTTGTCGTTCTCGGCACGGAGAGTGGAGTTATCGGCCCTCTCGTGCTGTGCCTGCAGGCCACTCAGATCGATCAGACATGCCAAAAGGTGCCTCCTTTCCGGCACCACCGGCTTCAAAATCCAATCTTTTAATCAAAAGCACAAAGAACACAGCAAAAACAAGGGGAAGAGGTGCTTTCCTTCATCTGAGTCCTCTTGTTCTGGAACCAGAACTTGATCTGCCGTGGC